>NW_005842031.1:1874288-1876572 GCF_000455745.1 Alligator sinensis | reverse complement strand
CAGCAGGAAGAGGAGAGCCAGCTCTTATTGAGACAGTTAAAGTTTGTATGTTGGTGGAGGGGCAAACTGAGGAAGCTGCATCAGTAAGAGCAAGGAATCTTTGGAGGTTACCCCTTGGCTTGTGGGAAGTAGTGGGCATGTCTACACGAGACGCTAAATGTGCAATAGACTAATTTTACTGCGCATTAGCATCACTAAAAGGACATGCAGGTACTAAACTTAATGCATGTGTAGATGTGCCCAGTGTGGGATATCCAAAGCATAATGAAAGGATTCTGTCTCTGGAGTTAGCATAACCCAAAAGGGCAGAGTCAGTTTGCTAGTGCAAAGTGATTATGATGAGGTCAGGGACAGCATTAACTGAATTTTATCAATATGTAGAGACAAACCAAAAGAAATAAGGAGCTGGAGTGGTGGTATTAATTAGTTTATTTTGTGGGAGGGCAACATTATTGTGTGTGATACTGGGCTGGTATTACATAAGAAATAAGAACTCAGCCTATGCAAGACTAAAATCTTTAGTTCCAAGCATTAGGGAGAAAAAAGCCTAGATGGAGACTAGAGGAGGCAAGGCGATTGTTAGGGAGACTGTGTGGTTTGGAAAGCTGGTGAGTTTTGGTGTGGGAGCACACTGAGTCCTGGGACTCTTAGCTGTTCTTCAAGCAACTGTGGTTTTTATCCAAAGATCAAAAGGCATTCTACAGATGTGCATGCAGAGGTTCCCCGTTTCATGGGGGAAAAATGCTCAGAGAGGTTAAATGACTTGTGCAAAGGTTACACAAATGTCTGTTGCAGAATTGGGTTTAGATCTCCTGGCTTCTTGCTCTGTGCTGTAATCACTAAACCATTCTGCAGCCGAACACAAGTATCCAACCCTTTGAAAGTAGAAGGGGTAGCTTTCTAAAATACATTCAACCTCCCAATCTAGCAGGATTAATCTCTTAACATATAAACATCCTGGTATAACCTATGAATGTTTCTCTTCATTGCTACTGTAAGCCCCCATGGTGACAAATCAACTTATTTGATATACATTGAAAAAACTTGTGGAAAAGTCCTGAAGAATTTAATAGAACCTCATGCCCCTCCTAGAGAATTTTTAAGCAGTTGATAAAATGCTACTGTAGGATTGTGCTATTGACATGTAGCATTCCTCCTTCATCCTACCACTGCTGTCATTTAACAAAACAACAATATGAAAACCCTTCAAAAAGCCATTGGAGATTCAGTTTTTTCAGGAATGAATAACTTACAACCACCCATAACTGAATTTTGTCAGCAGAGCTGTAAGTGGAAGAAGTCCCTTAATCTTGTAATCTAATCTAATATGTGATCTGCATATTTTCTCACCTCACTGTTCACCCACTCTTTCTAAGGTGTTTCAGCAATACATCTAAAGAGGATCACTAATATTAATATTGAACTTTTTGACACTATCTGAGCTTGCTTTATCTCAACATTTATCTGGACATGTGTTCCTACTTTTCCATCCCATTTCTTACCTAGTTTTTATACTACAAAAGTACTTTACCTCTCACCCGGTTATCAACGTTCCTTGATAGGTTCATGTAAGGACTTCACCAAGTTTTAATTTTTTTAATATTAAGTAGATCTAAAACATCTCTGCTAGTATCCAACATCAAACCCTTATAATTATGATAAAAAGTATGCAAAGTTCAGGTTTGTGAGGGCTATGGAGAAAAGTAAGGGAAAAATCAAAGCTAAAAGCTTTGCTTTATGCATTTGTCTAGTAATTGGGTCATTAGATGTAGTGGTAGAAGTATTAAAAATGCACAGGACTATTCTGTGAAGACAGCATTATCCTGCACTGGAAATAACATCTTCATCTTAAACTTAGTGAAGGTTATAGAAATGTTGATGCATGCTGTTAGGAAGGTTTGAAGTACACAAGTGAGATCAGAAGGTAAATTTTCTCTTCCAAGGATAAGTAGATAGATATATTAGGTTTGTGCTCAGGAATATGTTTGTAATATTGGATTTCTGACATCTGTACTTGCATTTCCTTGTTTTACATATATCAGAATGATGGTTGCTGGGTTAAGGTGTACTATCATGAAGGAATGGTCCCAGTTCATTGAATTTATACTAAAAAAAGGCCTGCCATACAGGTGCGGAAATGCTCATGATTTATTCTTTTTTTTTTAGTTAGAATAATCAATCTTGATTTTGCAGCCCATTTCATTTACATATTTGGAAGTGCACTGTAAATATTAAGAACCTCATTCTTCCATCTTCCCTTATGCTAAGTAGTTCCTCATTCCAC
>NW_005842031.1:1866053-1874257 GCF_000455745.1 Alligator sinensis | reverse complement strand
CTGCTGAATTCAGCAGAACATCTGATAGAGTCAGATACAACTAATGAGTGAAATTCAGCATTGAGCAACCAATCTATATGAAGACTGTGCACTCGTAAGTTATGGGGAAGATAGGTCTAATGAGGCCTAGCTCATCCAGCATGAATTAGTACTGTAGCACCTGTCCTAAATTAATTAAGCTTCACAAACTATGTAGATGCTATAGATGTTATTATTTCAGTCTTACAATAAGCTAACTGAACTACCAAGGCGTTTAAAGGGAAAATTATATTTCACTTTAAGCAACTAAATAGTGGTTAACAAGCCATCTAAACTGCCATTTTTGGAACTTAACACATGCAGTCTGGATTTGTGAGTGCTGAACATATACAGTTGGCTGTGCTCTGGACAGGCAAAGAAGAGGCTTCATACATGGATTATGCTTGTCGAGGGTCCATGAATATGGAGCCCCAAATCTGATCAGGCAGTGCATATCCTACTGGACATGCTCTGTGGACACTTGCATTTAGAGTAGGGTCACAACTGTGTGCAAGTTCACGAAGTGCCTTGCCTAGAACAAACAGGAAGTTAGTAATAAAGGCAGCCACAAAACTCTTACGAAATTATACTGCCAGAAAGTGCCATATAAAGATATGATGCAGCTGTGCTACCCCCTGACTCCAGAGTAATCTAAGTGCCATAGTGCACTGCTGAGCATGTGACAATAAACCCGCTACAAGGGTGTTATAATTAAGTGGTACAGACATACTCTTACAGTTCTGCTTCACAGTATTGTTCTCTAACAGCTTGACCACGTCATCATCTTGTTTTAACAATGATGAAGAGCTGCTTGGGTTTAATTGAGACAGACTAAGAAGGTGAGAGCATTGCAGTTCTACTAAACTCTAGCTTCCTTTAGACAACATCACTTCAGTAGGTTGCAATTCTATTTTTAATATACATTTTAGAAAGAGGGTTAGTATAAAACTAAGCCCTTTAAAACAGCTCTTTAAAACCCTGTTCATTGACAGAAGTACTAGTCCAGAACATCTTCTTGGTTTAAAGCTTCCATAAATTTTAGAATAGCTGCATTAAAATGGTAAAAAGCAGTGATTAATTCAGAATATGTTAATCATTGTAATGTGCATCGTTAATTCATCATTCAGTTCTTTCAATGCAAAATGTTGTGTCTATTACAGTTTAACAAACAGAATGAGTATTTAGTGAGACATGTTTAGTTTAAATTATTTTATCATAATAAAGCTCTACATGTCATTAAATAACGCACAGGATGAGGAAGAAAGTAGAGGCACAACAGCCATTATTATAAATGTTTATAGACATACCTAAAGTCTTATCTAAAGTTCATCCTGTTAAAGGACATGTTTTATGTTGTACAGTTCCTCTTAGAATATCAATCTAATAAGCACCAAATGAGGCTGAAGACAATGCTGTTATAAAAAAATGGAGAAAAATGATTAAAATGTGATAATTATACTGACAGCTTATATGCTCAATCTAATCAACCAAGCTTCCAATTTGTCATAATGTACACTCACTCATACATTATTGCTTAATTATAGCAACACTTCTATTTCAAAAGGCTGTCAATCATGCAAATTCCCATCGTTTTTCTTTATTCGCATTTAGGAGACATATTTTTAGTTCAGATGGAAAGCCCACCATGATATTAAATTAATCCTAGCCATTTCTTTTGTTGAAGATGTCCATCAGAATTTATTCTGTTCCAGTGTGTGCAATTTGTGTGGCAGCTTAATCCTTTCAAATTCACTTTGTACACCATCCATTGCCTTCTCAGTTCCTGAACTCAAGTCTCTGAGGTCTTCGTGCAGGCAAAAATGTATTCTTTTGGAAATATTGACTATAACGTGAACTTCTTAGGAGTGATGCAATTACATTTCTCAGACAAATCACTTCAAACTGTGCGGGCCGGGAGCGATCCGGGCCCTTTTTGTGCTCTGCGCGGGCTGTGGCCAGCAGCCCGGGCATGCGGGGTCAGAGAGAACGGGCGACACGCTAGAATTAGTTACGGACGCCTAATGGTTGATTTAAAGATTGTTTACTTACACCGAAGATGGTCGCGGTGTAGGCTGGACAGTTTTCCAGGCACAGCTCTGATTAAATCCTCGTTTGAGGACTACGACAAGCTCTCTCTCTCCCACGGAGTTGTTGAAGCTCCGTGGGTCCGTTTATTCTCTCTCCCACGAAGTTTGCTAGGCTCCGTGGGTCCTTTTGTTCACTCACACGAAGTTTGCTAGGCTCCGTGGGTCCTTTTGTGCACAGGGAAGAGGGATACGTCGAGGATTGCGCTCGGTGACGGGGAGAGGCTAGAGGCTGATCAGACCCCTGTTGCCTGCTTTAAATGCGCTGGGTCCAATAGGCTCCGCAGCGCTTAGAGATCTTCACACAGCGTGAAGTCTCCTCCTCCTGGTGTTCGTGGAGTCCTCCAACTTGGGCGGAAACCACTCAAGCTTCTTATACGGCTAGCAAGCCAATCACTAGCCGCCACATGTGAATAATTTCACGCAAGCCAATAATGGGGCTCGAATTAGAATACAAATGGCGGGAACTCTTTGCACCGAGCATTTCTTAGATGCAAAAAGAAATGCACCATGCAAAGAAAGCTACAAATTGGCGGGAAATTCTTCCTTGCACCGGGGTTCTCCTTTACAGCAGAAAACTCCACCATGCAAAGAAGCTGCAATTTAGTGGGAAAATAATTTAGCAGTGCCAAAGCACACACAAAAACAAAAATCACAACTTCGGGTTGTGACACAAACTTTTGAGATTTTCTTTGCTTCTGAGTTTTCCTACTTGTTCCTGCAGGAGCTGATGAAGAACAGTGAACCAAATCCTGTCTGCCTCACGTGAGCACTCCTGCAGCCTTCAGTGGGCCTACTTGTCTATAGTGTTGGAAGAAGTCTAAGAAGACGCACTGTAGATTAGTAGTCTCATGTTCCCTTAAAATACACAGTGAGTGAAACATGTCATGCTTTAAATTGTTCTTGTTTCATTCCCATTGGGTGGAGCTTTGTGTTTAGGTATGCCAATCAAATCTTATTTTCCTTGCCTCTCCAGCTCCTCAGTTTCTCTGTTCTACAGCACATCCTAGGCAAGAGGTCTGGCACTTCATGAGAGTATAGTTCAGCAATACAAGAAAGCCAAACAGAATGTGTGATTTACTTAAATTTAGTGGTTGCATTAGCGGTAACTAACCAAAACAAGAAGATGGTACAGCTACTAAAACACAGGGAGCCTGCTGAAACAAAGAAAGCAGCAGAATACTTTGAGTATAAAATACATAGGGTAGCTAAGCTGTTATGAAGTATAAAAGAAAGCACTTCTCACAATATCTCATTTTGTGGGCTATCAGGCAACAAAATGGACTTTGCATCCTCCAGGCTCTCAACTCACCACACAAATAACATGTGTAGTGAAGATAGGGGAAGGAAGTTGCTCTCATACGCAGTTCTGCAATTCACAGTTCTTCCACTGAGAAGGAAATGTTCAGCACATCATGTGATGGCTGTATATTGAACACATGAGTTTTTTGACAATTCCAATATTAGCCTGTACTGGACATTTAAATCAATCTTAGAAATATAGCTAGTGCTGTTCATTCAGGGGCAAACAACTGGCAAGAAAAGAAAGAAAAGACATACCTGAGAGAGAGAAAAATGAGAAAAAAACCTGTATGTAATTTCCCACTTTCCCGTTCCTTTTTTTGTAATATTTCAGGCTTTGGGAGCTAACCTGAGGCCCAGTTCATGAGAAAAAGGTAAACAATTAACCACAACCTGCTTAGGTATGATTGGTTAGGAGGGTGTTCTCAGTAGTGACCCATAACCTTTTGTTGTTGCTTTTCCCTTGGTGCACTCTCAGCAATGAGTTTTGATAGAACTAGCTACTGCAGAAGTATAATTGAGTGTTTGCACCCACCATTATTATTATTGATATTTCAGTACCAGATGCCATGTGTTCATAGGGCTTGATGACATTCTCTTGCCAAAACATCAAATGTCAGTCTCACTTCAAGAAAGATGTAATTACATCAACAAATAATGTACATGACATTGTATAAAAGTGAATATATTTTGTACTTAACAACTACTGCATCTTATATTATGCACCTACAAGTCTTGAAACCTCCTTTTCTCTCTTTTTAAAAAATATTAAGAAGTGATTAAAATGCTATCCCAGTAAAGATGGTGTATTTAATGAATATATTTTTAATTTATATATGGAATATATAAATAGACAGCCTTACATATATTTATATTGTAAGACTAAAATTCAATAGTCACAAGTGGTCATGGAATAAAAAAAGACTTAGCAAAAAAAGACATATGGCTATGAAAAATATGAAGTTTTTCTTTGAATGTTGGCTCAGAAAAATCTCAATACATTTCTGGCAAACGAGCCGTGAAACATATTGTTGAAAATATGATGTCCAGAAGATAGTACTACCTAATATTTTATCTTAATGGTAGTGTACAGTACTTAAGAAGGCTTGAACTTTAAATCAAGCACTATGGAGAGGATACTGCCAATCCACTAGTTTTTCAGCTATAGCAGAGAATCATTCACAATAATGAGATGGAGAAAGTACCCCTTTAAAAAAAAAGTTAAAATATCTACCACAACTGTGGGTGTGGTTTACCCTCAAAGTGGTGGTCAAGTAATAATGATGACTTCCATATATTACGTGCTCTCCTCCCAACCTATATATTAATTGGTAAAGTTATTAACAATTTATCAGGTCTTTGATGTACAAGACAATACACAGTGTATGACCAATTGAGCACATTCACAAAGTGCACGCTCCTTTTGGTTCAACAAAACTGTTAGGTGGAAAGCCTGTATTATTTCTGGTGTTTATAGAAACCTGAATTCAAGTGACCACAGTAACCCTTTGAAAGACAGAGGATTCAGTGTTTCTAGATAAATGGCATGGCAAAAGTCTATTCGATTGTTGATTGTGATAAACCCCCCGCCCCCCAAAAAAACCCACACTTCTCCCAACTCCTTCTTTGCTCTTTCCTTTTCCTCTGAGAGTAATTGCGTGATTTCTGTAGTGCTGATATTTCTCCTAGGATAAGTTGTAGCTGGAAATGACTTCATAACACACACTTACTAAATAAAACAAAGAGCATACACATATAAGCAGAGCTTTAGAAATGTGTTTTGACTTAATACTGGATCTAAAAGCTTTAGATTCCAAAATTGAAGTGCTTTTGATTCATCAAAATATGTCCATAAATGCATTTACACAAGATGCTAATAGCACAGTAGCCTAATAATACTGCACAATAGCATGGCACAGCACCAACAGTGGTAGTATGCTACTGCGCAGTAGCATCACTTAATTGGCATTCACTGGTGCTACTGTGCAGTAACTCTGGTAACTGCATATTTATTTAGTGCTTGATTATACAAGTACTAAATGATATGCATACTAACCACTGCATTAATGGATGTGTAGATGCACCCCTTGGTGGTTGGAGGTTGTAGTCTTTGTTCATCTTTGGTGATGCCAGTTCAAACCCACGGTAAGGAAACAAAAGAGAATGTAACATGCCAGAATGTTTTCATGACTGGCAGGCTTCTTTAGGTTGAGGCATAACACTTCAACCAGCATAATGTAAGGGGCATTTCTTAGTGTCCAGGTCTTTCACACTGGGAGCAAACTACCAAGCATTTTTTCCTGGCTTAGGTGGATTCTGGAACTGATTGTGCCAACAAGCTTTCCCTAAGCCTGTAAATCGTGGAACTCTGCAAAACCCCATGCCATAAACATTCCTTCTTTCAAGAGCCTTTCATCATTATTACTGGTGAATGTTCTTGAGCTGTCTGGGCTTGACTAGACCACAGTACACGCTGCAAGCCCAGATACTTCCATCCCAGGAACACTCAATGGAGCAACTCAGGAAAGACTCTGGTTGTGACACATGTTCTTTTGGCTGCCCTGGAATGTGTCATATAGGTGCTAGCAGATCAAGTGCTAGCTACTACTGCTGGTGGTTGTGGTTTGAAGGAAGACGGCCAGTTTCTGCTGCTGCTATTTGCCTTTAAGATATCTAAAAGTATGCATTTAGAAGGGTGAAGAGGTAAACTGGAACTTAGAGGCAGAATAAATGGACCGGAATAGATTGAAATTCCATTTGATAATAAAATTAAGACCATTTGACAGCGCATCACCAGATATTTTTCTTTATGGCCATAATCATTACTTTCATATCTCCTTGAGGACTTTACATCTTCTTACAGTTGTAGTTTGGAAGCCTGTTCCACCATGAGGACTGTGAGCAAGGATCTCCAGCTGGGGAGCAACTGAATACAGACTGTGGGCAGCTTCTCTGTTAGCATCTGCTCACCTATGCTGAGCCCCTCTTTTACAAATATAAAATGGTGCTTGAGGCTATGAATCTGTGCCTCTATTGAGGTCTTCAGAACTGCAGTTTGAGACTCAGAGAACATAGTAACCACATTTAAGGGTTACCTATCACCATGAAGAAGCTGTCACTGCCTTCAGGCATGGCCTCCATCTGCAGTTAAAGAATCCTAAAATCCCTACCCATTCCCTTTCCAAAGCACTCACCATGGGACCTCATAAAGAAAGATATCACTAGGTTGTCTCTCAAGTCCTCTGTGCTACCTGTGCCCAAAGCTGCTTCTTTCATTCACCAAAATGTAAATTGGCTATTTAGAATTCTAACTTAATAGCGTGGATCCATAGTACCTTCAACTTCCTCTGAGGAAATCCTAATAACAATGTACCTGCCTTAAATGATCCAGTCTAGAGCTTTCTAATAGTATGCACAAAAATTCATAGAATCATAGAGAAGTAGGGCTACAAGGGACTTCCACAGGTCAGCTAGTCCACCCCCCTGCCTATGGCAGAGTCATCCCCGTACAAACCATCCATTGTCTAACTTCTTAGCAAAACTGTACAATGAACCCTGACACAACACAAGACATAACACTCTTATCTGCCACATGTAAAGCAGGACCACAACAGCCAGTGTCCTGATGCTGCAAAGGTTAATATGCACTTAGGAGATCCCAGGAAGAGGGTCATGGCCTCCACCCATCCTTTCTGGTACAAAGGAAGGCAAAAACCTCCATAGGCCAATCGACCTCCTTGGGGTTCCATCGCTTTCTGCACAGTAGTGTAACTGATTGCAGGCAAACGGGGCAGCAGCCCCAGGCTCCACCTTTTGGGCAGTTGCATAAATAGCTGCTGCTGCTGCAGGGGCATCTTGTTGTACTGATGACAGTAGCACCACAGCAGTCAGCACTGCCGCATGTGCTGTTGCTACCAAGAATGTGAAACTACCAGCTATTAGGGCTGTGTGAAGCTTTGGGTGGTGATTTGATTTGGAGGAGATTCGGCTTGATTTGGTGGCCAAATCTCCGAATCCGAATTGAATCAGGGGACCAATTTAAAGGTCCAAATCAATTCAAAGCTCTCTGAATCTTCAGCAAAGATCCGGAAAGCTTTTATGATTTGGGCAGCACCTGCTGAGCCAGGGCATTTTTTTTCCTCCAAGTGCTGGGAGCTGGGGCAGGCGGGGCAGCTATTGCTGGGCTGGGAGAGGGGTGGGGGATAGGCGTGGCCTGGCTGATTCAGAGATTCGAATTGCCAAATCAGATTCAGCCAAATCAAATCGGGACAGTGATTCGAATCACCAAATCGAATCGCTGTCCCCTGAATCGGTCAAATCCAAAAGAAATACTAGCTGCTTCACACAGGCCTACCAGTTATGCCTCTGTTTGTGCCAGTGAAGTCATTACCGCTTTCTCCACCATAACCTCTCCATTCATTCACCAAGTTCTTCCCAAAGCACTTGCTGGGCTCTTATCTCAGCTCTTTCACTAGTGAGCAAGAGATAGAGCTTTCCTCATCCTCCTTTTACTACAGAACAACACAACAGACTACTCCCTCCCGCCGTGTTATGTGGAAAAAGAAGTTCTTTATATCCCTGCACCTTTTCTCAGCATCCCTTGGTACAGCCTGCAATTTCTGTGGTCCCTCAAAGTGCTACGTCCCACTTCATGACTTGATTCTATGCTGAAAGCGAAACACGGCTTTGCTGTACCCATGACTGGTCCTCAAAGAGCCAGCACACTATGTTGCACAGGTCCGTTGCAGGTTATCAAAGTAAGACTGGCTGGTACAACTTCTCTGGAGAAACCTGCGTAGC
>NW_005842031.1:1791053-1861053 GCF_000455745.1 Alligator sinensis | reverse complement strand
AATGCACTCTATTAATTACTCTAGTTAAACATACACATACAAACACATTATTAGAAGGAACTAGTGGAAACTGTTAATTCATATTTGGTATAGTTTATGACTGGCACCAGACTTGCAATTGGTACTGCAGTTAACAAGCTAAGCTAACAGGGTGTGATACAAAAAGTGCATAAGAAACAGAAAAAAAGGTAAGAAAATCCCAAAGATGAAGAATGATAGCCAATCAGTATTCAGTATTTTTTTTTTTTTTTTTTAATGAGTTCTAACATATGGACCCCTATCAGACCAGGCCTCTCTTGGTCTGTTATCTGGTACCACGTAAGCCAGGACAGCCTGTTCCATGGTCATAGTGTCAGTGACTAAACTGGCACCCTAATCTGGGCTAGCCTGGATGAGGAGGGTGTGTGGACACCCAGCAGGACTAAACATCTGTCAAAGGGCAGATAGGCTCCCTGCGAGCCAACAGCCATCCATACCTGGAGAGGAGATCAGCACCATCAGGTCAGGTTACCCGAAGAAACAATGATGCACAGAATGTAAGGTGCCCCAACGGTCGCAGCAGCCCTGGGACTGACTTGACCTGACCATATGGACTTGTAACCTGGAAAGTGGAGCTACCCGCCAGCTGCAGCCAAGAATGGATTCCTGGGGTCCCTGCCTTGGAGCCCCTTTTCTAGAATGTGAAGAGTCTCCCTCCAGAAGGACACCTGAAGCCTCAAAATCTTCAATCAGACAACACTCAATACTTAACTATATACAATTTATTAATATAGGGAGAAAAGGGGAGGTAGAAAAGATCATAAGGATCAATATATACACCAGCAAAGATACTGATAACTATTACATACTAATACTATTACATACTAATAACTATTATACATATACTACAGCAGTGTGAAACCCCAAACAGCCTCTTATTCTGGAAATTTGGGAGCAGTCTCTGGGGAGGGGGGTGGTCAGTGAGAACCCCTGACACTCGACCCTCAGGTCAGTTCCTAGATGAATTTCACCCTATGTTGCTTGTAGTGATGATGTACAACTCCTGGTGATTAATGTCAAACGGGTCTTGAATGCAAGTAACAACCCATTCTTTTACATACACTCTCCACCTTCTCAGGAGAGGCAGAAAAGATCTGACTCACTCACGTGTAAGCTTCTTTAGGGCCTTGTACTCTATAGTGTAAGAGTCATAGATCCTCCCTGGATTAGTCTTTTACCAGTCACCTACCCAGTGGGGTGGGTGAAGCCAACCTCCTTCAACTGGAACCCAGCTCCTTTCACTCAGCAGGGGCTCTGGCAACCACCACGCAGCTTACTACCCAGCTCCTGTACCCTGGGGGGGGGGCGTTATGTCCCATTCCATGGCTTGGTGAAAACCCACAGTTTTGCAATCCCCACCTGCAATATCTTTCTCCAGTACTCGGAGTTCAACGGGGCACTCTCCCGTGTGTGGGATGGGTGACTCTCCCCACCTCCCCCTCACAGGCAGGCTGTGAGTACCCAGAGAAGGCTCCTATGGGACTACGTAACAGGGGGGCCCTCTCTGGGCCGATTTAGCTTTGGCCTGCCCACCTGTTTCTGGGCTAACTGTCCGCCTTCTCACCCACCACGCCTTGATGATAATTAATTAATTGATGTTAATTAAGTGGGAGACTGTCCATTTCTTGCCCCGATGCCAGGGGGCACTATCTGTGGCTCCATGCCTTCCCTACAGTGCAGCCCATGCCTCACAGATGGCATCCTCTGTTCTTACAGTCACCAGCCCCACTCTGAGCCCCAGAATCCTACTGTTTGAACCCCACCTGGATCCCTCCATTCAGGTGGCCTAATCCACCTTCATTCTAGGCTGCATAGCTCCCCGAGCTGCTTCCCCCTTATGGGTGTGGTCCCCCCCAGGACCTTTGGCTCTACTGGCCTTGGCCCACCTCCAGGCCAGTCAGAACCCCAGGCCCTCAGCTCTGGGCATCCCTCATAGTGGGCCCCTGGCCCTTCAATCCATTTCCTGGGGGCTCTTGCACCACTGAGAGCCCCACCAGGCCACCCACTCCCAGCAGGGTGCAGTTTTAGGTCATGTCCAGGACCAGGAGCCTCCTTACCATCCCCTACAGCTCCACCCTTACCTCCAGTGTTTCATGAAGCCTCACACCCAGGCAATGTTGCTACACTCCCCAGCCAGCAGCAAAAATGCCCTGCTTATATGGGCAGCCCTGAATCTAAAATGGCTGTCCTAATCAGGCACCTGCTGGCTGCTTGGCTTCAGTCCTTAAAGTGGCGGGTACAAATAGTGCTCTGTCACAGACTACAATTCCCTCCCCTATAATAAATAAAGGATATGCGGACAGCCCTGTTCACACTTGACAAGCATTGTCTCACTCTGTCTCCCAAAACCTGCTGGCCGTCAGAGCAGCATCTCAGTTTCTACCATCCTGCTCTTGCTCCAACTTTGTTCTCCTGATTTCAGGCTCTTCTGGGGCTCATTTGACTACCCCACTGGGTCAGCTCACCCCAGCTCTTTGCTGCCCATGTGCTTCTCCTCCCCCTGGCTGCAGCATGCGTCTTTTATCCCCTCAGGAGGCCATGTCTCCAGATAGCAACTCATCCAATTAGGATTTTGGAGTGAATTCTCCAGTCACTTTGAGCCATGTGTGTATCATCGCTAGTCCAATCAGAAGTTTGGGTTGAATGATCCAATCATGCTGAACTTCCCGTGTTGCAACAGGTTGAAGCATAAGCCCAACCAGACAGAAATCAGGCTGTAAGAGAGCCTGATCTAACTCTGTTACAGACATATCTAGGAATACCTGTGCCTTCAATTCAATACTGCACAGGAAGAGGTGTTCCCTTGGGCACAGTTAGTGCAATATTTAGCTCATGGGTTGGCAACATTTTTGGGCAGAGTGCCAAAAACAACCACAACCTCAACTTGTAAGATGTTGACATGCCAGGGGCAGACAGTGGGGAACCATGATGGGCCCAATCCTTGTTATGGCAGTGTAGCCCTGGCTCCTTCCCTGCCATCTGCCTGAGGCACATATGCCAAGCAAAATGCCTTTGTATGCCACATTCTGGCACCCATGCCAAGGGTTGCCTACCCTGATCTAGCTGATTCACAAATTAGCAGTTTTAGGTAAAGTAAACTTTACTTTAAATGTCCCCTTCCTTCCCCCAACATTTTAGTATGACTACTGTGGCATTAGAAAAATGTTTTTTTGCTTAATGCATACAATACTGGTGGTTTAGCATTAGATCATCTGTATTTGCTTCTCTTCTTTATGCCTGAAAATTACTGGGGTATCTTATGTGTGTGTGAGAGAAGAAGGGACCTTTCTGAGGAAGAAAAAAAAAAGAATTGCAATTAATGGAGTACAAGACATCCTGAATCTGATAGTGGTTAGCAGTGTTACTCCTGATATATGCAAGAGAGTTGAGAATCAAGGCCCTTATATTGAGATACTGTATATTTTCTTTTACTCCCCTGCCCTGAGAAAGTGAAAGGACATGATACCATTGATAGTTTATTGTGCCCTGAAATACCATCCAAGAGATCTGAGTTAATATCAAAGTTGACCTGGCTTTACTTTCAAGTGTATATAACTAATTCATTTAAACCACCTCTATAAATGACCTAACACGTTTTCTCTTTAAATATATCAGAATTTTAAAATCCATTGTTCTGGGACATTTCAGGAGTAGGACCAAAGCTGTTTGTTCCTGTGAAGAGTCAGCAGTTTCTCTATATATAATTCTCTCATTTCCATCTCTGCACAGTATGGCATATGTCTGCCTACTTTTTACCTACAACTATATTTTATTTCCTGCATGAGCTGCTGTGACTTTACCTCTTTTTTTTTTAGCTTATGCTCCTTGGACTGAGGCTGAAAAAAATCAGAGAAACTTTCTTGAAAGCAAACACACATGTAGCATAGCGTGAAGCCATAATTTCAGTCTGAATCCAGAGTACTCAAACAATTAGCCTCATAGAAAATCCTTCTGTGGTTTAAAAATGAATCTAAAAAGGCTTTAAACTACCACTACCTTTTAAAATAATCTAGAAAAATCCTACTGGAAACAGACTTCCATCCACAATAAACTATCTAATAAACCATTTTTAAATTAACCACATAGTGTGATATATAAAAATCAGCAATAAGGTTTTACAAGTATAATAATAACACGCAGTCTGCAGGCATGTGATTCAGTACATATTACTTAGGAATGTATTGGCCTTTGGCCTGGAACTTCACAATACTCCTGAAGAGAGAGCAGCATGTCTGTATATTTATGACTGGATTACCTGTCATGTGTTATTCCTTAAATAATTGTTTCTGTAACCTATCATTATCCTTATGATTGTTCTTTCCCATTATCCACTTAGGACTCCTTAATGTATGTGTTGCAAGGAGAACAATGAAAATTGAATCAATGCAGTGCTTTCACTAAAGAGACTGTTTTTACTGAAAATACAAACCAGACATCAATAAACAAGCTTCACCACCATGCATTCTGTGTTTAAACTGTGAAGAAACATCAATTACAAATATATTCTTTTCCATTTATGATTAATCCAGGAAAGGAAGCCTTGTAAATTAGAACTTGACTCTGCTAGAAAAATGCCCTTCTATTCATAAACCCATAAGCAGATTACAGATAAGTTGTTTCCAGACATTTTTCTTCTAGTAGGACAGAGCAGAGGTGTGGCTGCATGAATGCAGTTGTTAGGATGGCATCCAAACTTCAATCAAGTGCAAAGAAGGATGGAAGGGCTTAAAGAGAGGGAGGGATTTAAGAAGTGAGAAAAGCTACTGGCAAACTTCTGCCTCTTTCTGAATGGCAAATTGCCAGCACCTCACACCAGCATGTCATACCACTTAATTCTGTGTAGTAGACTTCCCTTTAACCAAAGCCATACTTTTAGCACCTCCCTGGTGGTCTAGTGGTTAGGATTTGGTGCTTTCACTACCATAACCTGCTTTCAATTCCAGGTCAAGGAAGTTGTGTTTTGTGGTTGGAATTATCTAGGTGGGGATGGACCTGATTTGACCAAGAGGTTGGATTAAATAACCTCCTGAGGTCCCTTCCAACCCTAATTTATATGATCCATAGCTTCCTAGCTGCATGCAGCAATACTGAAAGAAAGAAGAGATCACCTTTTACATTTTACCAGTAATGACATCAGTTTCCAAGCAGTAATATCCTTGAGCACAACTACATGTGCATATTAATGCGATGCAATAAACAACAGTATTTATTGCACCAGAGTTTATTGCTCCTGGGTGCTGCATCTATACATGCACCCAGAACTGCAGCACATTGAGCCAGGTCAAAGTATCCCCAACTGGCAGGGGGTCTCAGTGGTCACTCTGCTAGCCTGGGGCTGCACCGTCCCAGATCAGTGTGCTGCAGAGGGGCTGGCTGGGGCACAAGAATGATGCAGTGTGGGGCTAGCCAGCAGACAGCCCTGCACTGAAGCACCCTTGTGCCCCAGCCAGCCACATCAGCATCTACACATGCAGTGCTGAGGAGTAAAAAACTCTGCAGCAGCATAGTACTTGAAAATACATCAGGTAATTGTGCATCAATGCTTGATATACATATGCAAGTGTCCAAGTTGCACACCATAACCTGTAAATGTTGCATCCTCCTTTGACAAGAGGACCCACAACAAAAGGGCCAAATAATATAGGCTCCTTCCACAGTAGATGGATGCAAATCTGTACTCAAGTGTTGTGTCTACATGGGACATAGTACCTGTAAATACTCTAATAAGCCAAATTAGTTACTTTAATAAACAAACTAGTTTACTCTAATAGAATACATTTACAAGTATTACCCTGCTGCAAAGTTTATTAGTTTAGAGGGGTGCAAATCTGTACTCAAATGTTGACTCCCCAGCCCGGCCGCTGGCTTCTTTACTTTTCATTCCATCCAGGAAGAGCACACACCAACTGCTGAAACTTCCTTAGCCTGACGAAGGGTTTTTGAACTCAAAAGCTTGCTTAATAACTATTCTCCAACCATTTGGGTTGGTCTAATAAAAGATATCAAATTCACCCAAGGAACCTTGTTTGCCTGTGTCTACATGAGACATTTACTGCAGAGTAGACTATTTAGCTCTGCAGTAAACATCTTGGTGTCTACAGGCATGTCTACACAAGACACTATGGCACCGTAATGAAGCACTATGGTGCTATAGCATCCATTGGCAAAAACAGTGATGTAACCACTACATTGCCATAGCAATGAGCTCCCTCATTACAGCACATTGCAATGGCAACATAGCAGCCAAAAATAACTGCACATGGCTGGTATGTCATAGGATGAGCTGTTACTGCACGATCTTTTAGTACTTCCAAAAGGAAGTACTGAATGACAACACAATAACAAAGGTACCATACGGCCACATGTAGACACACCCTCCATGTGCAGGGCTATTAGGCTGGTGTAAACTAATAAACTCCACAGCAGGGTAGTACTTGTAAATACATCAGGTAATTGTGCATCAATGCTTGATATACATACGCTAGCATAAATACAAGTAAATACAAGTACTACCTTGCTGTGGAGTTCATTAGTTTAAGCCAGCCTAATAGTCCTGCACGTGTAGACACCAAAATGTTTACTGTGGAGCTAATTAGTCTACTCTGCAATAAACATCTCATGTAGACATAATGCTTGAGCATAGCTTTGTACCCATCTACAGCGGAAGAAGCCTGCACTATTTTGTCCTTTTGTTGGGGGTCCTCTTGTCAAAGGAGGATGCAACTTTTGCATGTTATGGTACGCAACTTGAACATTTGCATATGTATACCAAGCAATGAGCCACAATTACCTGATGTACACAGAACGCATTGATGTGATTATTATGCATGTACTATATGTGTGTTTGTTGCAAGCTGATTTGAAAAATGTGCCCCTTTACCTCTTGGGTAGCTTGAAATGTCTTGCTTTCCAGGTAAACACTATTTTCCGAAAGACACCAATGAGAATTTTCCTAAACTTACAGCTTGATGTAAAATGATCCCTGACTGAATTCAGATAGTTTCATTTATAGGAACAAAAATAAATATGATGTTCTAAATGGTACAAAAACAAGCTACAGGTGGGGTTTTTTTCAGCTGTTAAGAATCCATGGCTCTGTACAAACATTCACTGTAGCAGTGAAAAATTTCTACTAGAAATTATTTTGGGAGAGGGAGCAGATGTTCAATCTGCAACTGCCCCATCTCCGCTGCTCCTTGTGCTTTCCTGAGACTGGAATGATCTCAGACTTGGGAAAGGGGCTGCTGCACCCCTGCCATTCCCAGGGAACTGGAGCAGCAAGGCAAAAACCCCTGCCTGTCCCTCAAATTGAGGACTCCAGTGTGAGAAGTAGGCAGGGGGCTCCACTGCTCCCTTTGCTTGGCCCCTGGGCCCAGCAGCCAACTGCATGAAGCAGTGTGTCTGCTTCTCACGCAGGAAACTGTCACTTATCCCCTCTTTTGTCCTGACAATTTCAGAGTGCAGAGCTCTGATAATGCTTGTCATGTGGCCCTCAGCCCATTTCTGATTTTAAGGTTTGGCCTACTTGTAAAAAAAGTTGAACACCATTAGGTTAGATGTATGTATTGTCTGCGGTTGTTCAGTTTGTATTTCTGATTTCTTCTGCTCCAAACTGAGCATATTAAGACATGCTAACTTTCATTTAGTTTACACAGACTTGCTTTCCAGATAAACACTATTTCTCTGTACAAATAAGAAAACATATTAAAACAATTTAGCATTCAGTTTTCAAAGTATAATAGCACAAAGTCACATCAGCACACACAGCAGCTTCTGCCTACACTCTCTAGCTAGACCCATAATAGCATATGTTAATGTATACTATCTAATGGACTTTTAATTCCCTTATAATTTAGGGAGTTGTAAAGAGTACGAAAAAATGTGGAGGAAGAATGATAGGATATCGGTATTCAACAAGAATGCATTCATAAGTTCTAAAGCTTTTATTTTTAAGGAAATGTGGATTTATATTCATGTCAGAACTGTATTAGTATCATTTCATTTTTTAAAAAAGAAAGTGTTTTAATATAGGTGGGGTTTAGCTTTAGTGAAAGAGAACGTCCTCCTTTGGCCTCAAGCCAAATGCTGCTTACCTTCCTCATGGCTGCCTCTATTACAATCAATAAGATATGCGACTTAGGAAAGTAGAACCAAGAGGAAGAACCAGGAATATTACATTCAATGGAACACAAGACTTTGAGTCTGAGTCTTGTCTCTTGCACACCAGGTTTACACCAGTAAAAAAATTAATGTAGAGCGAGTTGTTACTACTTTACCCATGTGAAAGATAATGAACGATTAGGTCATTTATATTGCACTATATATACTTAATTGCTTGAGAAAGCAAATTTGCCTGACCTTATGATTATGACTAAAAATACCTTCCAGGAAAGCTGAACAATTGTTAGACCTGGTTTTAAATAAGGACAATTATAGTTCATTCATTCATATTGCATCTAAAATGATCTGAAATAGCTTTGTCACTTGTTTTAATATATTATTATTTTAAATAAGTAAGTCTCCAGATATTCCAGTTTTTGAGGGAAGTGATGCGACTTTGGTCATGCCGCAGTTGGAGTACTGCGTCCAGTACTGGGCACCACACTTCAAAAGGGATGTGGCCAGCCTGGAGAGGGTGCAGAGGAGGGCCACCTGCTTGGTGAGAGGGCAGCAGGACAGGCCCTACGAGGGGAGACTGAAGGACCTGAACCTGTTTAGCCTCAGCAAGAGGAGGCTGAGGGGGGACCTGGTGGCTGCCTACAAGCTCATCGGGGGGATCAACAGCAAATAGGCAGAGCCCTTTTCTCCCCAGCACCACCTGGGGTGACGAGGAACAATGGTAATAAGCTGATGGAGAATAGGTTCAGGTTAGAGATCAGAAGACAATATTTTACAGTTAGGGTGGCCAAAATCTAGAACTAACTTCCCAGGGAGGTGGTCCTTGCCCCCACCTTGGGCAAATTCAAGAGGAGGTTGGACGATCACCTGTCTGGGGTCTTGTGAACCCAGCATTCATTCCTGCTGTCGGGTGTTTTGGGACCCCAGCATTCATTCCTGCCTGTGGCAGGGGGTCAGGCTAGATGATCTGTTCAAGTCCCTCCTGACCCTAGCTACTATGATACTATGACTATGATACTATGATGTTTGTTCCATTGGAAAGCAAAGAATTCACCCATCTCACCAGTATAAAGCACAGACTTTTGGATCAGCAGTATCACAAACATCAGACCGAATAACTGATACTAGGTTCTCTATTGGACATACTGGATCTCAGGTTACTGTAATTTTGGTAAGAAAAAACCACTTGATGGCTTACCCCAGGTAAGGCTACTGGGGCCAGCTCAGGTGCTGGCCCCAGCCTCCTCTACCTGACCCAGGTCACTTTGCCACATGCCAGAGTGCGCATGCGGGGGCATGCCTGGGGACAAATAGCAGTGGCACAAATATGTGCCACTGATTTTTGTCCCATGAGGAATGGGTGCCCCTGCATATGTGCGCTCATTGGGACATGCCCCTAATGACTAAGTATCTATTCACAGTTATTTTATATGAGGACAGCCTTCAAAACAAGTCCAGAGTAGGGCTTTCAACTCACACCTCCTGGAGTCATAGCAGAGTGATTATACTCTGCCACCACACTACAGACACAGTGCAAGGCTGTACAATAAATACAGTTTAATGCATGGTTCTGCTTTTTATCACATGAACCCACTCTATATGTCTAATGACTCTGTACAGTATTGACATCCTAACCATGTGTGTTTCTTTTCACACACACTTCATTTCATTCTGGCACTACAAATATACAGTTTCTAAGTTTACTCAGACACTTGCTTACTTTATAATAAAAGAGCATGGAGTCTAACCAAACCAGAACAACAAAAATACAACAGGAAAAATTAATCACAGGTGTTACTGGTTTTTTTAACCTAATTAATTAAAAAAAAAAATCACAATATTGTGCAAGAACATTTTTTCAAGCCTCCAAAGCAAACTGTAAGTGTTTCAGGGTGTTCTCATGAAGCAAAATTCTAAGAAATATGCCTTTATACTTTTTTTCTCCGGTATACTCCTAAGCATTTTGAAAACTAGCTCTTAGTGAATGAAAGTAATTAATCATGTTCCTCATAGGCCTAAATCATATGGAAATAACATTTGTATAAAATCCATTAATATGTTCCAGTGACAATTACCTGACCATAATTATTGTGACAAATCTTGACCTCTAATGTAAATGAAACTAAAATCATTTTGAGCATGGATATGCCTGACCATGAAGCACAGAAAAGGGCAAAGGAGAGAGTTGATGGAGCTTTCTCTGCCCTTTGTATTCCTAGGTAGCAGCCTGGCAACATTTCATTATAGAACCACAGGTTTTAGCTGCTAGCTATGTGTTATAAGGAGAGTATAGGCCTCTGAGTTATACATCTCCCCTGTATCACTAACTGCCTATATAGTTGAGCATGCGTTGCATTCCTAAAAAAGGTACAGCTTGAGCTCCTCAAATTCAACAGTCCTCCCCTACATGGAGTCAAAATCTAGTTAAATCAAGATACACATTTCTTTGGAAACACTGATTTTATACCCACGAAAGGGGTAACGTGCATTCTTAAATTGAAGCATGTGAGCAATCTAATTGCACAACTCACACAGTTAAAGTTAAGCATGTCGTTCAGTACTTTGTTGTTTTGGGGACATTGTGATTATTATGAACAACAATATCAGTTTTTATTTAGGTCAAATGAAATAAATGTAAAAGCAAGCATGTTAGCAGCAAGGTAACCTTTAGGAGCTTTCAAAGTCCTAAAAAAATTATTCTTGCAGTCCATAGTCCAACATTTATTGATGCTGAACTTGATAAGGGATCTCAGAACCTGAAGAAGGATATCTGAAAGGCACCTTTATAAAAAACAATTGATTTGCTTCATTTCATTGAAATGGCTAATGCTTTGATGGTTCATATTTACAATAGCTTGTCCTGTTCTTCAGTGGAGTTGATATGTTGGAGTCTTTAACACCATAAACTTGATCAAAACTTCCTGGGTAATAAACAGAGCCGATTTAAGATGTGAGCCCCCTCCTCATCATAGTACTGCAGCCCATCTGCATGCCAATTTGTAGCTAAAGACATCAAGAAATGTGTTCTTCATGCTCAGATGCCCTTGGTAGTTGAAATAGTTCTGGGAAGCTCAATATGCAAACTGGGTTCAGAGTCTGAAAGACTTTAGAGTGAAAAATGTGACCTTCCATAATAGAAGCTGTAGTTTGGTTTAAACCTTTACCAGATTTTCTTTATTTTTATACTGCTCATAGTGGATTCATATCTTATCTTTGTTCCAGCTTCTCAAATCACTTTTTATCTAATTTGTATCATGAAAAACTGAACACAAAGTTCTTTAACGTCGAAGATTTAAAAATAGACATTTTGTGCTTTGGGACAAGGATTGGTAGGGGAAAAGGGAAACTTCCACTTTTGGAGCTTCAAAACATCTCACCATCTGAAAGCTGTTTAGATGCTTACATAATTTGACAGCTTTATTCTAGTTGTTTGTGCACAAGTGCTCAGATCAAAATCCCAACCTCACAATGAGTATGTTTCCTGGAAGCCTTTTCTTAGGGCAGGAAGTTTGCCTTGTTCATGGTTAACTGTTCTTCGGGCTGTGAGTTGCCAATCTGGCATGTATAATTTATAGTAAATTTACTTTTTTTTTTAAAGCAGAGGAGGAATAAAATAGTACAGAATTCTTAATCTTGTCTTAATCTTGTATGCTATGTAACAGTGGGGGCAAGGTCAATACTGTAAAAATAATAGAAGGTTGGCTAGTTACTTGGAAAATGGGCTGTTAGAGTGGGGAAATTTACTGAAAATGAGCTGCCTTGCTGTAGGATTCAAAGAGCTTTAACTTAGAAACCAGGTATATTTAAATATATGTAATTGTTCATACTGCCTCCTCCCTCCCACTTCAAAGGCATTTCTAGAACTAAACAGTGGACATCTTTTTACACTGGAAAGAAATAGCCATCAAAAACTGGTGCTCTTATATGTCGCATTTATCATTTGTTTACCTGAAATGTAAAGGTATTTTAGGCACTTTTAAGATGCCATTTGGGGCCAAGTTGGATTTTCAAAAGTGCTTGAATGCCTAATGTCCACCCAAAGCAATCTCTTCACAGATCATGTGCTAAGATTCTGAGAATACATTTCAGCATGAGTTTTGACTCATGAATACCAATTTTATTACCAATTTTATTAAACGTTTTGGGTAAAATTGGCAAGGCTGAAGTCAGCTGGAGTTTAGCTTTACACTTCAATGGAACCAAGACTTCACTTTCTGTATATTGCATATGTTACAAAATTTCAAAGCAAAATGTACAAACCCAAATTGATAACAACATAACAATGTACAAATGAGTGCTATGCGGTCAGTCTCTGGCTCTTTTGGAGAGAGAGCACTGTTCTTCAGTAACTGCCCTCTGTCTCATCCATATAATTCTCACACACACTGCCCTTTCTCCTCCTGGCTTTCAGAATTAAATGCAATGTTAGCATATGTATCATCTTTTCAGAACAGTTTGACTGATAATATAGTGCAAAGTATGATATTATAATGTAATTCTTTGTCTGAAAAGCAGATTCGCGCAATGGTGAGGATAAATCAAACTTATTTCCTGATAATGGCAACTCTTTATGCCTGGTATTTGAGTATTATCACATTCTCAATCTGCTGTTATGAAGCACAATGAAAAAAATCCTTTGATATTTATTAGAGAGTTTATAAATGACACATTTTAACCATTTAGAAAAGCATATTGACAACAACTACAGCTGCAAAACCAAGCCACCCCCAAGCCAGAGAAAATATTTCTTCCAGGTGGGTAAAAAAAAAGGGGTTAAAAATATTGCAAGAACTCAGAAAGCCTAGATGACTTTGGTAACACAGATCAAAAACAAAGAGACTGGAAGTATAATTAACTCCATTACTGCTCAGTCAAATGAAAACAGCCGTGACACCCCTTCTTATTTATGACAGTAGCAAATAGCTCTATTCCCTGGCTGGTTATGGCTGTAGGACAGCGTTGGGTCTACAGCAGGTGAAATAGAAACAAGCTGCTAATATTTATGTCACTAGATAAGGTTATAGATACAAGATTTATGCAAAAGTTCTATAAAAATTCTGGGAAGCTTTTATGTCTTCATACAGCAGGCCTTCTTCAATAGTAAACAAAATAGCTTTATATTAAATAGGATTCGGTTTTTGGAGCAGAATGGGAGAGTGATGGCAGTTCCTCTTTTGGTTATGATTGCAAATGCATTTTTTTTCTGAGCCAAGATTTAGCCATTCTCTAAAATTCATAAATAAAAAGCCACACCAGTGCAAAACTGGTACATTTTTTTCCTTACAAAAATTAAACTAAATGAGAAGGGGGCTTCCTGAATTCTGACATCTGGATAACAGAAGTATTCACCACAGCTCAAAATATCACATCCTTTTTTTAAAAACAATAAGGCAAACACAGAAAGTAGGGGAAAAAGGACCTTTTTTCAACAAAAAAGGTATAGGTTATTGGCACGCTTCATGTGCAGGGTATTCACTAACTGAAATATAAAAGGTGCCACGAGATAGAAATTTGCTTAATGCAATTTCTTTATTAGGAACATAGGAACAGAAGTAGGACCTACGTCATTGAATCAAGTCCCTTACCTCCTCAGCCAAGCATTATCCACAGAGTCCTAAAATATCATCCATTCCAGCCCCTTGCATGTACCACACTATAATAGGCCACAGGTAAAAAAGTAGTGGAGACAAGGGCGCATTCCGTGACTTTATCTTCAGGCCAATGCAAGTTTGTTCAAGGTTGGTCCTCGTCATCAGTCCTTATTACTTGATCAAAGCTCCTATTTAATAATGACCAAGAATGGAGGACTTTAAATAATAACATAAGCACACATCTAAGTAGAGTGTCACATCTTCAGGGTAAATTCATTGCACCCACCAAAGGGTTCATTATATCCTTCATTCTACCCCATAAAATGTCTGTTTGCACCCCTTCTTTCTCCATTTCAGAGATTCTTGTACTCCTGCCCCTGCACCTCATGTGAAGACGTATGTGCCCCCCAGCACTTCAAGAACACCATTCTCCTCCACTCTCTACCTCAACAGATATTTTCCATGGCCCCCTCATACCAGGATCCTATTCTCCCCTGGGCACATGAGGGAATGCATGTACTTCCCTGTGCCCTTCCTGTCTGCCACATAAAAACATTCCAGGGTCTCTATTTTTGCCTTCCAAACATGAACACCGCATGCCTCTGGAGGCTGGGGGGCATGGCAAAAGCCCACAGTGGTGGCGATGGTGTTGGCGGCAGAGGCGTGGCGGTAGCAAGTGGGGAGCTTCCTCAGGCAGCTATAGCAGTGGCAGTGGTGGGCCGAGCAGGGAGCTCACACAGGCAGCCATAGTGGTGTTGGCAGTGGGCGGGGGGGAGTGGGGAGTGCGGACTGATGGTCAGCGACCACCTGCAGACACTGCCGGCAGTGGTGGCGGTGGCCAGCAGCAGTCAGCGGCAGTGTCAACAGGGAGTGGGGGTGGTGAGGGGCGACCGCCCACAAGCACCACCAGCAGCCTCGGTGGTGCTTTTCACATGGGGTGCACCACCAATCTCAGGGGATGCACGTGCACCCGCGTGTACCCCCTATGCATCGCCAATGCTTCCAATATCCCTATCCACCCAACCCATGTACCTACCTCAGGCCAGGATTCTTAATTTTCCTTGCTTCCAGAAGTTTTGTGACTCCCCCCATGCCAGGGGCTCTGAGTAGTCCATATTCTCCCTTATAGTAGTGATTCCTGCTCCCCAAGAATTTTTGTCTGCTCCTTCTCCTACAATGTCTCTTTATTTTACTTCCCTGTTCTCCTTTCTTTCTTTTTTTTACTTTCGCTTTTGGGTTGTCAGCATTTTAAGCTCAACTGGCGTATGGGTGAATTAAAATGAGAAATATTTTCCACTGGAATTTGTTCATTCTTGCCATTAAGTGGTTCTTTAATCTTCTAACCATATGCAAGGGACTTTGTGTGTTCTTTATTTCCCCTTTGCAGTTTTTCTAGTTTTCACCCAAATCAACAGATGACCCTACTCACTGATACAGATAGCTTGATACTCATAATAGAATGTTTCCTGAAAACTTGGAAGCTGATGTGTTATATCCACACTTCTCGCCTCTTGTCAGCTTAGATCAAGTGTAATCTTTTGGGTCAGATCAAGCATAGTCCTATGCTTACTTGGCTGAGAAATCATCGTGACCACCGGAGTAGTTTTCCTAGTCACACCCAGGAACAACCACTCTCCTGGCACAGGATTAGCACTCGTGAAGGTAATGTATAGTTAATCTCCCACATAGCTGCTGGACTAGGAAGATCTTGGCTTTATGCCCACTTTATGGAAACGGGGGACTCCTCACTAGCTTGCTCCTGTGGCTGTATGGCTGAGGGTAAGCAAAACTCAAGGGCAGCTGAATCCCAAGCCTCCAGGCTTGGGTCTGCATGTAGATGCCTGCCAAAGGATTTGTAAACATCTGAAGCCCCAGCTGAGGGCAGAGGATGTTTGTCAGTAGTAGGGCCACTTATGGTTCTGTACTGACTCATGGATTTAGAATTGATCTGGCTCATTTGGCTTGGAACACGGAAAAATTAAAAAAAAAAATCCACACTTTCAAAGAAGAAAATTCAACCACGCTGATGGTAGGAGCTCTAACAAAATTATTGTGTATTGTGCACGGAAACAAGTTTTCACCCTTTGAGTACAAAGTGAAAAAAAGTACAAAATGTTAGTACTGTGTCTTTAAAATATATACAGTAGAAGCTCCATTAACCAGCACCTTACAAGCCAGCACACTCTATTAACCAGCATGCTGGCTTGTAAGGTAAAGTGAAACCAGAAGTGTCCACTGTGGCACTTCCAGTTTCTCTGGGCCCCTATGGCCCAGGGCAGAGCAGCCTATGCTGCCAAGGCCCCATGGCCCGGGGCATAGCAGGCTATGTGGGGCCCACCTCCCTGTCCTGCAGGGCCTGTGGGAGGGGTGGCAATGCTGCAGGAGGGGCAGCGATGCCCTGGATGTGGTGGGAGAAGTGGTGGCCCAAACAGGCATGGACACCTGTTCAGGCTGCTCATTTAACCGGCATATTTTGTTATCTGGCATCCCCCATTCCCAGGGGATGCCGGATAACAGAGCTTTTACTGTATATGTTATTTATTTATGCTCCATAAGAAATTTGTTCTAGTACAAGCTTTGGGTTTAGGAGAGAGCAGGGTTTTTTTATTATGAGAAGCATATGTGAGAAAGAGAAGGGTAGTCTTGGAATAAGACAAGAGCTGTGTAAAGACAGAGGGAAACAGTGAAAGAAGAAAGAAGAGAAGGAAGAAGAAGAGATGGGGAGAGGAGGTGGCTGGGTGTGTCGGATGAAAAAGAGCCAGCAAATAGCAGCAGGGATATAGGTTGTAGCCATGTTGGTTTAAGGGCATAGGCAGACAAGGTTTTTTGGGTAAATCTGATATTTTTTATTAGACCAACTCAAATAGTTGGAAAAATTCTTCTTTGCAAGCTTTTTTGTATAAATACCCTACGTCAGGCTGAGGAAGCATCTTCAGTTGATTTGTGTTCTTCCTGGATGGAACGAATAGTAAAGAAGCCAGAGGCTGGTATGTGTGCAAAAAAGCTAGTCAGTGAAGACGTAAGTTGAGGAGTTAGTGGGTAAGAGACAGATGTGGGGAGGGGAATGAATGTTGCTGGTAAATAGTGGAGCGGTACCTGGGGAGTCAGATGTTAGGCAGGTTGTAACATGTCTTAAATCCAATCTCTATATTTAGTCTGATTTTTTGTATCCCGGAGGTTGATGAAGTGAAGTTTGTAGGCTCATCTATGAAAGGTATTTTGTAAATTTTGTAATTTTATCTGTGAAAGGTGTTTTGTAAGTTTCCATGCTGCATGGCAGGCATTTAGCATAGCTACATGCACGCAAACTGGGCAATGAGACTGATGACAATCTTAATTCTGGCCTGTTGTGTCTTCATAGAGATGCCCTTTCCACTGTTCTTCTACAAAGGAGAAGTGTTATGGGGAGTGGCCAAGGAATGTAGAATACAGGCCATGTGATAATACTCATTTTGATCCAACAACCACCCCCACACTGATTATTCTTGAAATGCTGTAGAGGAGTGGCTAAAGAGCATAACATCTGCCTGTATCCAAAACACATTAGGCTGGTGTAATATTTACATGGACTATTGTTAGGAAGTAGCTAATCAACTTCTTCACTATACTTACATGATTTGGCTGCAACCTAATTTTAAAAGATAGTTAGAAAAAGTAAAGTAAGAAATTCAGGTTATATTGACACAACCATATTGACTCAAATGGAATTTCAGCAGAATGATTAAGAACAGAATGTACTGTATAATGCATTATACTTTTGTATATATTATTGACAGCTACATATTTCATTATTGCTCTGTTAGGGTAAATGTGCTGTGATCAAATATGCTGTATTGGGAAAGTGGAAACAAAACATTCAGGCATAGCAGAAGCTAAGAAGCAGAAATAAGCAACCTATCAGGGCAGAGATAATGTACATTAGGACCCCTCTACACATGCAGGTAAAAGCATAATGGGATCTGATGCATAGATCCACACGATTGTGCCTCTTGCCATGTCACACATGCATGGCAGGAGGGGCAATTGTGGGATCACGACTTAGATCCCAACACACCCTATTACCAGTGCACAGGGAGTCTTATCATGGATTCCCCCTGCACCAGCAAGAAGCAAGATCTTGCATTTGGGAGCCTCATCAGCTGCAGGTGCCCCATTCACCCCTGAAGTTATATCATAGCAACTGCAGTCTCCCAGCTCTGGGGATGCATGAAACCCCCCAGGTTGGGAGATCATGGCTGCCAAGATCTCCCCACCTCAGAGGTTTCACATGCCTCTAGAGCTGGAAGATCACAGTCATGTTGGATCTCAGCACTGGGAAGCATGCTGCAGGGACTCAGTAGTTCAGGGACTCAGGGGACTCCCAGCCCTATCTAGGTATGGTGCAAAGAGCCCTGCTACACATACAAATTAATGCTTAGTAGCAACCAGCTATAAACTTAGTACACATTTTTTAGGTCTAACTTTATAGCTAGTTGGAGCTTTTTATGGTGTAATTGGTACTTTGCATGTATAGCTGGTCTCAAGGAAACTGCGCAATTAACCAGTTGATTGTGTGATACTGTAGCAGTGTAGCAGTATGCCAGCTCAAGAAGCCTGGAGGCCATCTGCCAGCTCAAGGAGCTAGGCTGGTAAGGAGTGCTGTCTAACTGCAGACAGTGAAACCTGATTACAGGCTGCCTAGGAGGACTGGGCCAGCTGATCCAGATAATGAGCGGGCTCACAAGAAGTTAAGAGGGTTCCTAGGGAAACTAGACAGACAGACAGACAGACTTCCCAGAAGGGGAGAATTAGGGTCCTGGAAAAAGAAGCCTGGGACAGGCAGACAGTTGAGAGCCGAGGCAGGCAGGCAGGCAGCTAGCTAGCTGGGAGCAGAAGACTGAGAGCTGAGATAGGCAGACAGCTGAGGGACTGAGAGCCAAGACCTGGGAGCTGAGTGACAGAGAACCTGAGAGCCAAGAGGGAGTGAGCTGGTAGGTCAGCACTGTGGTGCTTGAGGACCATGCCTGGAGTGCCTTTCTGGGAGTATACATGAGAGACTGTGAAAAGGAGGGAGTGTGGGCTCGTGGCAGCAGATCTGAGTCCAGGCATTCTTGGTGAAGACCACAGGTGGCTTGTTTGCACAGTGCAAAGTGTGCAAGTTGATTGACTCCTGCCAGGAGGGAGTATGCCCCAGGGGAATATGGATGATAGAGGCTGTGAGACTGAAAAAAGACACTAAGAGACTGAGTGAGCTAATTAATCCCAAACCTGCTACATACCTGTAACGTGTAGAGGGGGCTACTTTAACAATAATTATAACAGTTTATATTTCTGTACAGTAGCATCACTGAGCAGAGTTTTACTTTTACAAAAGACCACAGTTAGATATTTTGTTCTTAATTGGAATAGTTGTATTACTTCCCATTAGCAAAAGGAAGAAATCTTTTCATTGACAACAGCTTTACATTTCATCAAAATGAATTAACTTATTTGTCTGTTGTCCAAATTAAAATAAAAACTAAATTAAAAATAAGAAATTGCAAAAAATAATTCTGTAGTTTAGTCCATTTGAATGTGTGTGAGGGCAGCTAGGTAGATGTCTAAATGTGGACAGATAATTAAAAATTAAATAAAACAAGCCAAGATGAATTTCATATGCCAAGTTTAAACAGAGTAATCTTTTTTAAGTTAAATCATAAGCCCTAAAACTAGAATTTCATAGACACACGATAATTTGTAATACTTCTGCAGTTTTCAATTATTCAGATGTTCATAGCCTAACAAAGTGAATAATGAATGGAGCAATGAATTGAACCCTGACAAGATGATAACAGAAAATATTATGAGTAGTCAATACACTGAGGACCCCACTTATGCAAAGATCCCTGAAAAAAATAAACTTGTTTGAAGGACACATTTTCTTTTCAAAGCAAAAACACTTGCAGCAGAACAATGTGCATAGGAGTTAGCATTAACAAATAACTGTTAAAGGTATAAACCTCTGGAACAGTGTATTTCTGGTGACCAAACAGTGAATCATAATCATAAATAGGCCAGTTATATTTTCTGTGGATGTAGGTTATACATTTCATTATTGCTTTTTTCCCCCTCTAATGCCATAGAGAGAGAAAAAGAATGGCCATATAAATTCTTAAACACTTTAGCTGCAGGCTTAGCCTTGGAGGTGTGATGATATTCCACAGATGCTAAAGCACACAGGTCTTAACAGTATTTAATACATTTGCATCAATACTGCAAGCCAGAAACATAAATAATAAAAATGATAAACATGCTATTCAAAATCATGATAGGTAATGCAGGTTTGTGTCTCCATACTAAGACTTAAAGGGGCAGTGTATATAGTCAGTAAAACCTGGATCAAAACTTTCTGCACCAGCAAAGCAAACAAATATTTAAAGGACATCTTATAAAGTAAACCTGAGATTTCAATGAGGGCTGGACCATTGCTTCCAATTTAAAAAGCAGCAACTCTTCCACCCCCACCTCTGAATCTACAGCAATTTATGGGGGTGTAAAAAAGATTTGGTATACTTGAAGAGAAGATATTTTTTTTATTTTCATTGGCACAGACCTGAATCCCAAACCTGAATCTCAACAGCCACTTAGTTGTGGTAAACTTAATTCTGAATGCATAAGGATATTTTGGCGCTGACTATACTGAGCGGACACAAAAAGAATCAAATAGCTTTAAATAACAAGAAAGCTGTTGATTTGTAACAATCTATTGTTGTTATATACCTTTTGTATTCTTTGTAGCCAACACCAGAAACTGGAAGCTTCAGAAACCTTGCAAGTCTAAGGCCCCCTCTACATGTTACAGGTATTGTGCAATTAACCAGTTAATTGCACAATTACATTGAGATCAGCTACACATGCAAAGTAGCTATCACGCCATAAAAAGCTCCAACCAGCTATAAAGTTAGGCCACAAAAATGCGTACTAACTTTATAGTTGGTTGCTGTGGAGTTTTCACTTGCAGGTGTAGCAAGGTCTTCCCTGTGGCTGAGAGCCCCATTAGCTGACAGGGCTCCCAGCCACAGGGTTGCACCAGGCCCAGTCAGGGCAGCACCCTGCAGCTGCCAGGGTCCAGAGTCCTGCAGGTTTTGACACTTGGTCCTGGCAACATGCCTGCCAGTGCTAGGACCCAGCTGGGTCCTGGTAGCCAAGGAGTGCAGATGCAATCTCCCAGCCCTAGGCCTGCATGAAACCACCAAGTCCGGAAGATCACAGCTGGCATAATCTCCCAGTCTCTGGGGTTTCATATACCTCCAAAGCTAGGAGACTACAGCTGTGTGTAGGGTGCCCCTGCAGCTGGGACACCCTCAGCTGAGGGGGTTACCAGCCACAGGATCTTGCTTCTTGCCAGTGCAGTGGGAGCCCAGTGCATCTGCACCAGCAGTAAGGAGTGATGGGATCTAATGCGCGATCCTATAACTCAGGAGTCTGGGTTAGCTGTAGCAAATATCCAGACTTCTGGTGGTTTGTAGAGAGGCTGAAACTTCTCAGGTTTCTCTAATCATTAGTTATCACTAAGATTGATTCTGCCTACCTTCCTTCAGGTCTCACCAGAAGGGTGAGCAGTCTCACCTCTGGTGGGCTATTTGCAAAATAAAGTACTGGTCAATTGAATAGAGGTAGCATCTGCCCTCTTCTGCAGTTCTGAAGCAAAAAAAGAGATCATATGTGAAACATGGTTATCACTCACTATTCACCTTACTTCGAATTTCAGTAGGAATCCTGAAGGCTCTGTGCTCACTCAGGATGGATAAAACAAATTAGCATGCTTTGCAAGCTCAGTGATACATGGTATGCCCACTTTACATATGCTATAATAACAGATATAACGTAGGTGCCTTTGCACAGTGTGGGGTGTACACCAGTCAACTTGTCACTTGAACCATGGTTCTTGCTGAATGGTTCTTGCTCAGTACTGCTCTGAGGTAGACTCATCCATTACCAACTGTAGCACAAATGGAGTGGACATAGTACGCTTTGCTGTGTCACACCCTTCTGCAATCCAGGGATGGTACAGACAAGCCGTCAGAGTGCCTCTACTAGACCTTTAAAAATGAATTAAGCCAAACAGTACAGAATAAGACTACCCACATGGGCCATTTCTGCCCTATAAATTCATGCCCTTAATTGTTCAGGGCTTTCCCCATGCAGATAAACCTTTGCATCTTGTTCTTCAAGGCTAGGGACAGAAATTACACAAACTGGTACAAGTGAGCAGAAACCAGCTCAAATCTGTAACACAACAAAAGTTCAGTGCACAAACATTGCTTTCAAAATGGCCACAACAGGTTTAAGATAAACCTGGATGGATGTAGTATCAGACTAAACTGCTTTAGTTCAAATCGGTTTATTGAACTTGTGTCCCAGATCCCCTCCAGATTCAAGTTAACTCACAGTCCCTCAGCATCCCTCGATGCTTTGCACCTCCCCACAAACCCCAACTCGCAGGGTGGGCAGGCTAGCCTTGGTCCAACCCATCTGCTCCAGCTGAGCATGGAGGCATGCTCTAGCACCCCCTGGCTTCTGGCTTCTGCCAATGCAAGCATGTGGCTCCATTTCTGGAATCAGAATTGAATGCCTGTTCACTTGCTTATTGATTCAATCTACACAGTTTAGATTAACCTGTGAACATTGAATAGATTCAACGTCAGGTTTTTTGACTGTCTGTACTTAGCTCATTAGTTGCCCATAATAAGTTATCCATACAGAGTGCATTTTAGTTGGTGTATATATAATGAGGTTATGTGCACATCTTAGGGCTGGAGAGCCAAATTCTATCCTTGGATGCATGCTTACTGTCCCCTCTGATTTCAGAAGGAACTGTTCACCATGTAAGGGCCAAATTCTGCTCTTCGTCAGAGTCAAGTAGAATGTGGGCAAGGGGTGAGAAGAGATCTATTGGTTATACATTATCTGAATAGAGCTCTTGTAAACATTGGAACATTATTTATGCATGTAAGGTATTAAATGTTTATATTATTCATGAATTATATAATCATATATAATGCATTCTATAACTTCTATATTAATGTTTGCATAATATAATGTATGCTTTTATCTAATAGAAATATTTTCATGCTTCTAAAAAGCTCTGTTCAACTTCTGAATAACTGAAGGATCTATTCCTATTCTCTGGCCAGATTCTGTCCAGTATAAATACAGCAGCAGATGAGTATATGTGCATAAATAAATAGAAAGAAAGTGCTATAGATAACTAATTTGTATATGTTTTTATTTTTTCACTTATTTTTCATCAAAGAAAGATTAAAATGATTTTAATAACTGCTGCTTCATTTCCAGATGTTCTGATGGCATATCAGCCCATAACATAGAAAAAGGAAAGCTTACTGAAATACAAGTCTGTTTGTTTGTTTGTTTGTTTTTTAACTACTAGTAAAATCACATTAACATTACTTTGAACTAAAAAGCATTCTATGTCTTGTTTCATCATTTTCAGGTAATTTGTTTTCCTATGGGTTGCACTTTGAGAATGTGATGGCTGGCAATTTACTGCTGTTTCATCTGCCATCTTCTCTTTTTCTTCAAAAAAAAGCCCTTCAGTAATAGATACAAAACTGTTCTCCTTCTGCGACCATTTTTAGCATTTAATTTATCAGTTGTGGTGGAAAGCATTGCTTATCAAATCTAGTATCCCATTATTAAAATCGTGATCTAGCAGTAAAAATGCATTGATTCATGTTTACAGTTCATATTTTACAGCTTAGAGCAGAGTTTTCTAGTCAGACTAGTGATTTGCTGCTCAGTTCCGTCACACTAACTCATACAGAATGGTCCCAGTGAAGCCAAGGGAATGATTTGCATAGTAAGGTACTACTCGGGGTAAGTAAGGGTTTCAAAGATTTGCCTCAACAAATACAGCACCTTCTGAAAAAGTAAATTTAGTTAATCCATAGGCAAAGCCACCATTGAAGGCGGTGGGAGAGCTCCCTGCATAAAGACTGAGGGATTAGATTCTTGGCTGGAAATGACTTCCATAGAGCCAATTCACATGAAGGGATAGATTTAGATTTTATGCATCAATACACAAGAGGGGTAGTATGTTAATTACCTGTGTAAATCCAGTGTAAGATAATTGTCCAAAGGAGGAATGGAAGCTCTCTAGTTATCAGGGTATGAGTGAAATTTTAGTTGTATGAACGTAAGGTGCTTGTCATGAATGACTTGGAACTGGAAATCCTTTTTATCTTTTTGAGGACAATCATTAACTACCCTCAATAAGGACACCAATTTAAATATGTCCCATTTCCTTTTAATCAACTTAAGCTATAACTGACCGAGGAGGCCCACACTCCTCAGTAGGGTTCCACGGATCTAACTGTGAGATTGCTTGGTTTCTATTCATTGGTATAATGCCTCTAGTTATGAGCCAGAGTTCCAGGATATTCCCTTTTTTTTCTTCAAGCCCCATATTTTTCTTTCTTCCAGAGTAAGAAATTGACAGAAATATTTAATTTCCAGAAAGAAGATTATAACAGTGATTCTTTGTCTTCAGAGTAAGTTGTTCAATATGCATTTTTGCCCATAAGGCTTGCTTCTGTAGTCTTACTTGGGCAAAAGACTCACTAAGTTTTGAATAAGAATACTGAGAATCAGCTTATGGATGATCTGATGGGTGAATGATCTGCTGTCTCCAATATTAGGGCACTACATTTGACCACCCAAGAGGTTCCTTCCTAGTCTATATTCCCAAATCTCTTCCCCTGATTTTATTCATATGCAAAATGGGATAATATTTACTTTCTTCATGGACGCACTCTGAAAACTGCGCTAAAACCTATTGGGATCCTCAGAGGAAAGAAGCCATGTAAGTGCAAAAGCTTTCCAAAAATTTTTATTTCCAAGTATTTAAGTTGGTCTAATAAAAGATATCGGATACACCCAAAGAACCTTGTCTGCCTATATCCTTAGACCGACACGACTACAACCTACACAAGTGCAAAGCATTTTTATTGTACCACTGGCACAATTAGCTTTGTTCAATGGCTTCCTCTCATGCTGGCCTGTAAGATACCCTTACATTTTTCATATTGGTACGTTTTGCTCAGATTTTAAGATGTGCATCCCATGGTAGGAGCAGGCTTTTATTTCAAGGGGTCTAGTCTCCACTTTCTGAAGGCAGAATTACACAAGCAGATTGCACTGAGGCTGGTGCAGATTACTCGTGTAAATCCAAAGGACAGTTTGGGAAGAATAATTAACTAACACAATTTTTCTTGAAAAATTAGATCTAATTCAATGAGGAAGTTCAAAAAGCTTGTTTCTTAAACTTCTGTCCTTGGCAATTATGCCTATTTTAAGACAAACAAAATGAATCCCACTACAAGTCATTTTTGGCTCATGTCTCTACCAAATGTCAGCCATGGAAACAAAACTTAAAATGAATGATCTGCCTATTCCAGCAGTTTCAGATAGACACATTATCGTTCTTCACCTCTGAGTCCCAAATGACTGCACAGTGGGCAGTGCATTGTTAAACAGCTGCTGTGTTTCATCCTAATAGGGGTAAAATGATTCTACTGCCTGTTTAACTAGCAAATACTGCATCATGCTGGGATCCTTGGGGAGATGAAATGTGCTTCTAAATATCAGATATTATTTAAAGTACCTTTCAGTGGGTTAACTTCTATACGTCTGCAAAGGGAAGTAAAAATCCATAGTTAGTCTTCTCAGACAGGGATTGGTATGTAAGTTTTAAGATGGGATAATTCAATGTTTTAACCTAAACGCAAGGATAATTCCTGTGTGATACTCAGGGATGCCTTACATGGGCATTCTTAAGAAATTTTATAATGATTTCATTTTCTTTGCTGGAACTCAGCCCCATTCTGGATACTGTTAAATCATCCCTGCCACCAATGACTTTTATCCTAAGGGCTCATAAAAACAATCTGAAGAAGCTTTTGTCTTTTTTTCTCAAGCCTTCAAGCAAATGAGATTGAACCAAGCAGCAGCATTTTTTAAATGTTTCCAAGTAGATTCCCACTGCCCACTTGGACACAGTGATTACCCCAAAGTTTACATGCCATTTAGTCCCTAGACTTCAGCAAGACTTAGCATACAGGGCCAATACTAGTCTTCTGCACTCAGGTAAATTTCACCATGTAAGCACTACACAGTTGGGTGCATATGGCTTATCACAGGCCAGCTTCTTCTGGGAGCCTGTTGCTTAAATACTGTCAGCACTATCACTAGTAAGATCAACAATAAAAATTAACATAGCTTCTGTGCTTATCTATAAACTGTAGCTTGGTTACAAAAAACTCTAAATACAGAAATGCAGTTGTCATTTTTAACTACAATGGTAATTTATAAACTTGCTTTGCTGGTGATCTCTGAAATTTGTCAAGTGTTGTTGAAATATTTTAGTGCTAAAAATGTTAGTTCATGTATGGGATGATCTATAAAGAATGACTGCTGATCAAATGGTCTCATGTTTACTGCCTACCTTTCTCAAAGTCTGGAAATTAAGGCAAACCCAAATATGAAACTAAGATCAGGAGTTTAAATCAGAACTTCAGAGTATAAGTTACAAATATAATTAGAATTCTAAGGCTTCAAATTCTGATAGATAAAGCAGTCATTTATACCAAATGTGAAAACCAGAAGAACACTGAACACTTAACTTATTACTGTATTCATTGGCATAATACATTATGTGGATAGACTATTGGTGTGATTCTGCTGTTAAATACATACATGTATGTAAATTTAAATGTGAAAGCAATCCTACTGAAGTCAATGGGAATCACATGCTTGAACAAATGCACCTGCTTAAATGCTTTCCTGGAATTAAACTTTAAAGATCACTTTCATACTTTAGCTAAACCCTACAGCATATTAATTACAACTTTAATGATTTACTTCTAATGGAGGTAAACATCCAGGTAACATTTTGTAACTTGGAAAGTCAACTTTGAATGCATTGCATGGATGCAGTACATTGAGTTATACTATGGTATGCATTTGCATGTCTTAGACTGGAATTCATTGTTTGTTGGCAGATTTTATGCTTGAAAATGCTCAGATGAGATGAGTAGGACCGCAAAACTAAGATAGGCAGCTGTATAAAATGATAGCACCTCACACTTAATGTAAGCTGCTATCATTTTATAGTTCATCATTATTATTTACATGGACTATGTTGCTACATGCCTAGAGGTTCCCTTGAAGGTTAGAGGGCATTGATGCCAGATACTGAACACCACGCGTTTTAAGACACCCTGCCATGAAGAGCCTGCAACCTAAATAAGCAAGGCAAACAAATGGTAGAAACAAACTCAAACACAGAGTAGCTGACTTGCCCAAGAAGACAGTAGGTCAGTGATAAACCTGGGATAAGAACCTGGGTCACCTTATTTCCAGTCCATGAGCTGTCCCTTAGACCACACTACCACAAAAAACAAATTTTGGTTGGCCCTACATGGCCTCATAGGAACATCATGGGAAATAAGATCCTCATTTCTTTTTGAATGGCCTTGCCATATCCTGGCTCTGAACATCAAGGAGAGAGGAGGAGCTGCACATTTTAGCATTGTTCAAACTTCATGAAAGATATAGAGACAAGAGTTGGCATAAAGCAAACCATCTGAACCTGGCAAATGGCTACAACACTGCTGTGGGGAGCAGAGAAAAAGGTGATCCACTGAGCTTTTTATGGGAAGTGCCACTGAGTAATGGTTCAACCTTGCCCCAAATAATTTATGAATAAATAAATCTCACACACTCCTTTTAAAGAAGACATATATCCTTATACCACTTTACAAATGACCACACCTACTGTTGCCTTGGTATAGGCCAGACCTTGTAGGAGTTGAGGCTGCTACCACTATTTAAGGATTTAAGACTGGAACCATAGTGATCTTTCAAAAGTCACAGTCAGTCAGTAGCGGCACTTGGAACAGCACCCAGGTGTTTCGAATTCCCATTACCTGCTCTCACTGTTACACACTCCCAAATGAGATGTATCGGTTAATGAATAGAATGCCATGCTTCTTACCTAATATTCCTCACAAATAATACCCAACAATGGTGGTTTAGTTTTTGAAGTAACTCACTCTTGTGTTCCACATAGAAGGATGCCAAGGTGGGTTAAGAATTCCCTTTTGATTTCAGTGGGGATCCTGCATCCTCTTGTATAGGTATCACTGAAAATAAAGACCTCATGTAAATATACAGTGACATATACAAAGCATGTTTGAGCCATGTTCAGAATATACATGTCACTAAACCCTTTGTTTTTTAATAGCAAAATAAAGAAAGAAAGGTGAGGAAAAAGCAGAAAAGTCTTAGCTCTGATCATTAGTGTATACCCAGTTCTCTGCACATTATGGAAAATTAGTAGCTTTTCAGAAAGGGCTTTTAATTGCTTAATCTAAGTAATGTGGACAATGGCATACGTGTTTTATTTTAGGGTCTATCTAGCCCACTCAGAAAATGTAATGGACCTAATTTTCATTTAGTATAGGTCTGTGCAGTTCCTAAAACATCTAAATGGCTATTAATTTAATCAGGTAATTTAACTATCGCTCCAGAAAAGGCCACCAGCTAGTTGTCACGCAATGATTATGAGGATGACATTTCTATCCCATGATGCCAGAGGCAGACTTTGATACATCATTTTCTTTTTGAAGGTTAAACTCAGATAACCTGCCTTTGGCATTTAATTAGCTACATATTAAACACTCTTTTAATAATAAAATGATTAAAAATTTTATTGCTTCTCAAATGAGGCCCTTTTAGATAGATTTAATGACTTGGTTAGAGCACTGTAGTTTGTGAACCAAACCTTAGTTAGACTAGTAAGTAGTATAATGATATGCTTTACAGCTTGCAAAATCTGTATTTTATTCAAATGACTGCCATAATCATTTTGGATAAAACTTATAACGATTTCTTCTGTATTTTTAAGTCTAACTGTTAAATGTCATTGAAAAGTAACTGAGAATCTATTGATTTCAGGATTTTCAAAAATGGTCAAATTTAAGTCTAATAACATGAAACTGCTGCAGGATTAATGTTCTGTATTTTATATTCTAATTGTTTACCCTTTCACAAAGCAATTTTTCACAGATCAATTTCTATAAAAAAAATCACATTCACTCAGGAATTATTAAAAAAGGTGAATTGGCTGACAATATTGGCTCCTTAATCAGTATAAAAATATTAGCAATTTAATGAAAACTGACATGTAAAAGACAATCTTTTTCCCCATGCCTGCATGATGATAACTATGATAACTGTAAAACAGCTGCAATAATTGTGTAGGTTATAACTATGGAACCAATGGCAGTACAAGTTGAGGCAGGTGAGGGGCATAGCTTAAGAAAAAAATCCATAGTTGCTTTGGATACTTAAGCCAAATAGTCACTTGCATATTATCTAAAGCAGGGGTTTTCAACCTTTTTGGTCAGTGTACTCCCTGGTGGCGAGTGGAGAAGTGGAGAGTCCCCTGGTGGCCAATTGATGACATCATGCGGTGGTGAAACTGGAAGTGCCGGTAGCATGTGGCAAGTGCCGCAAGCAGCACAAAGTGTTGGTGGCCCCACTCTCCCACTTCTCCACACTGCTGCCGCATACCCCTTGGGGCCTTCCCAAGTACCCCCAAGGGTATGCATACTCCTAGTTGACAACCTCTGATCTAAAGAATATAATAATTATTAAAAGCTCAGCCACTAGTGTACATATGAAACTACATTCCCTAATCCCTGCCCCATCCCAACTGCCACCAACTTTTACCACCATAGGCAATCACAGCAGAGAAGCAAAGTGTAGGAACAGGAACTGAACTACTATTTCACCCCTAAAAGTGGATCCCTGGGAAAGAAGCCCACTGTCAAAACATGTGGATAAAGAGATAATTTTATTTGCTGCATTACACACCATCTTTGGTATTAGAAATCACATATTCAAAAAAAGTGAGGGAAGTGAGTCCATTGGATATAAAAGCTTTCATTTCTAAATAACGAATCTACCGCAGGGCAGTAGCAACCAAAGGTGTGTACAATCCGATGGTTCTTTTGTAATACAGGTTAAATGAATTTGGGAAACCAAGGCCAGTTCCAAGTGAAGAACACTGCAAAAAAGCAGCCCCCTCCACCACCACAATTAACTTGAAAATCATGTTTATTGATAGTTTTACCACAGAGACCAAAAATCAGATGCTAAATTCCTCAGTGTCCTTTCACTTGTGCAGGTATCTATCCAGTGCAAAATGGGTGACTATCATTGACTTGGTAGCTTGTTACACTCCCTTTGCAATGGTATAAAATGGATAATGCCTTCAGGGCAATGGAGAAAAAAGCTTACCACCCAGAAAAAAACCCAACAACAAATCCCTGAGTGCCACCACCTCAAAAGACTTGGAGATTTAGCTATCCTCTTGCATGTAGGGAAGGTTCCTCCAAGGAAGGGTTGTGACATGTAGGTGTTGGAACCTACATTTTGATTACCCTTGTAATACTTTTCCTAATTAATCTGGTAAGGTTTTCATTATTTGGGATGTCCACCAGTGAGCACTGACTTTACATGCAAACACAAAACCAGGCTCATCAGAAAAACAAGAGAGGAGGAAGAGGAGAGAAATTCAGGGAATTTCTCCAACACTGAAACTACCAGCATTTCAGATTTCCCAATCCCTGATCAGTGAAACTCTTCTCACAACGTGGTGGAATCCATCTTTTTAAACATGACCTGATTGGCATTTAGCCTTTCTAATTATTTTTTTAAGCTGACCTCTTCTTTCCAAATTATACAATTGCTTTGCTCCTTAATGTAACAATAAAGTGAGATATAAATACCTTATTAAGTGCCAGTGTGATCACCTTGCATGAATGGTGTGTAGACTTGGTGAAAGAGCCAACCTTCTACAAACATGCTTAGGTATATCAGGTTTCATAAACTTATTTTCCTTTGTGACTTGCAATTATAAATTTGTTGTGTTACACTTATGTTCCTTACTGTGGTTTCATTGTTGGGGATGCCAGTATAGCACATCAGAGTACTTTTCTGGCATGCTGAATTCCAGTTATGGGGTCCAGTTTTGCTTGCACAGGTGCCCACATCATGGTCAGCAGTGTGAGCATAAATTATTTGCTTCTCCTTCAGAATCATGAAGACTCTCCACAAAACTAGGAGACATAAAGGAGTGTTCTAGGGAAGCAGGGGCACAGAATCAGGGTGCCAGTGTATCCATGAAATAATCTGGATGGCTGCCCAGGCAGTCAGATAGCCAGCTAGGTCCAAACACTTCAAATTCTATGCCCCCCTTCCCACCTTTTGTCCTGGCCTATCTATTTAGATTGAAAGCTATCAGCGGAAGAAACTGCCATGAACTATGTATCTGTACAAAACCTAGTGCATCATAGCCTTAATGTCAGTTGTGGCTTTTAGCTGAGCCTGTACATAAATATGTACCATATTTACCTGACTAGAAGATGACCCCAATTATAAGATGACCCCCAATAATTAGATTCTGTATATGGAAAATTTAGAAATGTGTTATAATTTTCCAGGCGTAGAATTTAATTATGGAGGTCTGCTTTGCATTTGTCCCCTTCCCATTGCTACAAGATGGAAAATAAATCTGAGTGGTCAGGTAGCCCTTTGCTTTCTGCTTCCCCCCGCCGCAGCTTTTTCTCCTGGCAGCCCCTGCCCCCTTTCCTTACTATCAGACCATGTTCTCCCTGAGAGCATGAAAGTAAGGAGAACATTTGAAAACGATAACATTGAAAGTGAACATGGCTGTAGCAATTTGCACATAGTATTCATGTACTTAATTTAACCAGGATTGATGCCCGTTACCTTTTTCTGAAACTGCTTTTTTTTTAAACCGCATGGGTATTCCATAAACACACTTCTGAGCAGCATTTTGGCACTTACTTATGTGTAATACATGAAGACCAAGTATGTGTAGTACCAGTTAAAAAGATCTACAAAGTGATCAGAGATACTGTCCCACATCCAAGAAAGGCAAGTACACATAGTTCTAGATTTAGAAAAAGCATATGACAGAGTGGATCATGATTACATATTTGAAGTGCTAGGAAAAATGGGGTTCCCAGAGAAATGTGTATGTTGGATAAGGTTATTATGTAGAGAAGCAGAGTCAAGTCCAAATTACTGGGCATCTAAGTGGAGCTCTTAACCTATATAGGGATAAAAGGAGGGTGCCCCCTGTTGCCACTACAGTTAGTGTATGGCATGCAACCATTAGCACAAAGAACAAGAAAAGACAAGGTCATAAGTGGCATAAGGATGCTGCCAATTACTCTATATAAGGGAACTGTATTACCACAGATGTGGCGGTAGACAGCAAAAGTACAGCGGGAAATATGTGTGTTCCTTTGCAGTGCCAAAAGAGAACTTGACTTGATCTGAACTGTACAAAGCAAGAGGGATGGGATAATGGAAGCTGCAAGACTTGGGATTGTTTGTCTATGTGAAATATAAGCATGGTATGCAAGGCAGTAAGGAATGGAGAGGGGAAAGCAGCAGGTATCACCCAATTTCACACAGCTACAATTTTGAGAAAATGGGGAGTATATCAGACCTCTTTAAAAAGTCCATGGGCATGGCAACTGCTGATTCATTACATCAGGATGTAAGGTTTCATGCAGAGGTATAAAATAGGGAAGATAGGGCTGGAGGTCCTGAACGATCATAAGAAATTGATGAAAGTGGTAAGAGGGAGAGGATGGTGCCAGTGGGTGGGGAATGACATAGAAGGCCAAGTGAAGAAGGTGTGGGGAGTAGTGGCATGTGAACAGCTAAAAGGGGAACATGCTGACCTAGCATGGATGGTTGTAAGAAATATCTTGCTGGTAAGGGAAAGTGTGTCACCAAAATAAACCTGTTGTTAGCACGAGAGATGGCACTATAAGGACTAATATCAAAGAGACTAGAGGAAATGTTATTAAGGACTTTATTAGCATGTGTTAAAATTAGTTTATGGAAAATAAGAAACCTGTGGGTTTTTAAGGGTTTGGTTGTCACTGAAAGAGAGTGCCTGAAGGTGGGGCTGAATGAACTGAAATACTACATCAATCGGGACAAGGAAGAGATTGGGGAAGAAGAGGAGAGGAGGAAGTGGAGGAAACAGGACCAGACACACTTGTTTCACTAAACCAACAGAGAGGAATGGGAGGGGCAGAGAGTTTCAGGTAGTTACTGAGGTAATAGTTTTTCATGGGGTTCTGTATGAAAAAAGAGAGTTTTATAAGGGTTTTTTGTGGGAAGCAATTATGTTGTTTAAGGTTTAATATATGCATTTGTATGTTTTTGGATATGTAGCTATTTTAGCCGTATGAAGTTTTGGAAAACAAGGGTGCTCAATACATGAAGCTTTGTGTAGGGTGATAAGTGTGTTTTAAGTAAAATTTGTGAATAATAATAAAATAAAAGGTTCCTATTGGCATGTTTGCCCAATGTGGGCCATGTGTTTTATAGCCATGCTCAGTGTTGGCTGCATTTAATCAGCTTCATAGTTTGTTTTCATTGCTGAGCACATACTGCTTTTGGCAGCACTTTAGTGATAGACAAAGTATTTGGTGAGATTTCAATGTATGTGGTTTAAGATAAGGGTATTTTTTTAAGATAGGGGGAACCTTGTATTACATTCAAGTAAATATGGTACATTTGAAGACACAAACATATTAAGACTGCTTCTGCTGTGTACAGTTAAATTATTTCCTCAGAAATTCTGCATATCCCCATAGCACTGCATTTCATTCAGTTTATTGTTCAGATTTCTGGTTGCTAATTTAAACCAATGACATTAGTATTTACAAAAGACATACCATACCACATGAATATGACTTGAAATATTAAATGACATTAGAAACTGCACAAAGTTAGCTAAGGATGGTTTCAAAATGCATCTTCTGATTTTATGGTGCAGGTGAACCAGAGGGAAGAAGGTGCAGAGAGCTTCTTTCACTTCTCCTATATGCCCCAGACAGGATTCAGGAGCTTCCTGCTATTTGTACTCCCTGAGTTCTAGGGAATGGGCTGGCTTATGTATTCAGTATTGCTCTATGGCTCAAATGTAGCAATCATTTTAACTGAGATCACAGCCAGGTATGAGAACAGACCCAGTACATATCTATTAGCAGGGATCCTGGTTTTCTCCCCCTATACCTCTGATGCCCTGGCAGTCCTGCCCCTCACCACTGATTTGTTGTGAGGGCTGTTCATCATGTGGCCCTGCCCCTAGCTGCTGATTGGTGAAAAGGAGAGGGGACACATGACAGGCAGCCCTTTCGGCCAATCAGCAGAGGCGGCGGGGCTGGTAGCCATCTTGTGGTAGCCCTTTGTGCCAGCAGCCCTCCTTCTACCCCCCCACCCCCACAGTGGGTTGTGTGGCCAGTCCACAGCAGCCATGAGGACTGCTGGCTCCCTCTGAGGAGCCAGCATTTTGTTTTTAGTAATATTTTTTTTTTCTGAAGAGAGCTCACCATTTTTCATGAAAAACATGAAAGAATTATTTTTCTAGGTCCCTACCTATTAGTGTGCAGCAGCAGTCAATAGCACCAGTAAAAGCAGAAACAGATATTGCCTTTTGTCCCTTTGTGCTGCCATAAAGGTTAAATAAAATAAAGGCTAATTATTATAAAAACTAATTGCAGGGCTGAGTAGTGAAAGTGAAAGCACTGGTTGAAGATAACTTTCTCTTCATACTATGCTGCTGATTTAATAACGCACAAATCTTTCTAAAATTCACAAAGAAATATCAGATACATCAATGTAAGAGCCTCATTCACTAGATTTTTAAAATAAACCACCTTCTAATTCCGTTTGATGTAACTGAGTTCAGAAACAAGCGCAGCAGAATAGTCATTGAGTTTCACTGCACTCTCACTGACCTCATTGGGGCCCAAATTTTGCCCACGTTATTTACCTTTTGAGAAATGTGCTTGGGAGCTAAAGCACTGATCAGTAAGTAATTAATAGATAGAATAGAAACTGGCAAATGTAAACATTATATTAGTAAACAACTTAATTATCTTTCTTTTGATCTTCAGTCTTTTTTGGGAGGTCACCCGATTCACACTAGCAGGGGAAAAATGTGATTTCATCCATTCCAGATACTTCAGGGGAACTTGCTAGTCAAAACATTTTCTTTTAAAAAAACATTTGTATGTTATATTGTAAGACATTTAAAAATATATGCCATCCTTTGCATAATTAAGTCTCTGTTTTCTCATCACATTTTCTATTGATAGCAAGGTCTTATTCCCCAAAGAGAGAAGAAAAGAATATCAGGGGAGCTAGAGGGAGAAGACCATGAAGGAGGCCTCGTTGCTGTTTTCTTTCTAGTAAGTTGCATCCTCATTGACTTCTACACTGGAAAAAAAAAGAGCGAGAAAAGTATTTGCCTTCTGCTGCCACCTTCCAGTCTGGGAAAAGGAAGGTACTTCAAAGCTGGAAAGGGATATGTGTTAGTGGGGCAAATAAGGACCCAGATAGAAGAGAATGGGACATACTGGGAACATCTACGCACATGCTTGAATGCACCTTGGCTTATTTTAGAGCACATTAAAGCACCACAAATAACCTGTGGAGCACTTTTACGCCTGCTCCAGGGGGGTGCTTTAATTAGGGTGACTCTGGGTGGGGGGTGCTTTAATTAGAGTGACTCTGAGAAGGGACGATGATACATGATACACAGGTGGTTGCTGGAGCATGGTAATTGCCACGCTCCAGCAGACTTGATTAATCAAGTCTGTTCAGGATAACTAATCCAATCTGCTCTGACATGTGGGAATTCCAGTATGTTGAAACAGCCCCCACGCTCGTATATAAGCACTCATGCCCTTTAGCTAATGCGCATTAAAATAGGCTAATGTGCATTTTTCTAATACCTCACAATGGAGGTACTAGATTTAATGTGCATTACCTAAAGCATATTGATGAACATGTAGACACTCCTACTCTCAGCCACACTGCAGACAGGCATTTCCCTCCTTCTTGCAGAGGAGCTTCTGCAGAGCCAATGATGTGGTCTTTCTGGGCTTGGAGCCCTTTCAAAATAGAAAAGTTTTAAAAGGGCAGCAGCTGCTTATGTTCTAATTTTTACGTGTCAACAAACTGAGAACAATTCAAATGCAGCAAAGCAACTCCAATTTTAACACTTTTTCATCCAGAGTTAAAGTTGGAGTAGGTTTGCTGCATTTGCCTTATTCTCCTTTCATTCACATGTAAAAATTAACACACATGAGTACTGACAGCTGCCCTTTTGAAACATTCCCATTTTGAAAGCTTTTGTGTCCATGCCCAAGTCTGAGGCACATTGCTCTGATGTGTCTCTCCAGTTCCAGTAAGTGAAGAGGTACATTCATATCTCCATGTTTATCCTATAAAACCTTTCAGACACCTTGATCCAAACTGCTTCTATGAGTCACATGCGTACAGCTCTCATAAGCTTCCACATAAGTGCAAGTGTGCAGAATTAGGTCAAACATATTCTCTCAATAGTAATATAAAGTGCAAATAGCACACTGGAGTGAAATCCCAAACCTTCTTGAGCTCAAATAGGAGGTTCACCATTGATTTCCATAGAACAAGGATTTTACCTCCAGTTTCTGCACAAAGTCCATTTCTTGGTATGTTATAATCCCCAGACCAAACATATAGGTGAATTTAGATAGTTTTTAAGTCGCATTATTATTATTATTATTATTATTATTATTATTAAAGTTATGATAATTTCTCAGTGTGTTTTATTTGTTCTTTTAGACAAATTTAGTAGAAGTTTCTTGGGATGGAAGATAAAGCTCACCAGAGGAATGAAGTGCTGCTCATTGAAATTCATTTAGTATATTAACTCTTAAAATCTTCACTGTAGTATATTAAAACTAAACCCTCTACTTCCACTGAGCTGACCATGTTGTCTGCTAACAGAATTCATGTGGGGGTGGGTTGCTACAGGCTTTGACCTAATAAAAAGGAATAATAAAATAAGAAGTCTGCTGGGATTTTGAAATGTTTTGCATTTGCCCCATTTACACCTGTCAGAACTGTAGCTAGCCTAGTCAATCAATAACAGTGCATACTAAATGAAAAATTTCCAAATAATAAAGATGTGTCATGGTAGCAATAAACCCTCATACATTGGCATTTGAGAAATTTGTGCTACAGAAGACCTACTACTTCAAAATTCCTGTGTTCATTTGCTATACCTGCCTATGGAAAAAATGTCCAAGAAAAGGGTCAAGATAATTTCCAAAAAGATGACTAAAGTTTTTATGATCACATCACATTAGTTCTGTTTCAAACATGGGAAATCAAAATGATTATAACATTTATTGCTGGGCCAAGATGGCAACTCTTATTTCTCCCTTTAAAACATGGCTTTTTCTATATTGCCAAAAGAGTCTCCAATTACCAAGATGTAGCACAGTATAATTAATACCCATACTAACCCATAGATGGAATTGCTATCTCTTCCTTTGTATACATTTCCATATCAGCTTTCAGTATCACCACATTACCATTAGTAATTTGTACAGGGAATATACCTTCCTTCCAGAACTCAGGGTGAAGAATTATTACTGTGGTATAAAGTACAAATGCCAAATTACCAATTTTGATGATAAGTGAGGTAGCTAATAGTACAAGTGTATTAGCATCACCGAATTTGGATGTCAAAATCTACATGATTCATTTGGATACTCTCGGCTTTTATCCTGGTGGATTTGCTGGAACTCCAGGATGATATTTTAGCACACAGATATGCATTTAGGCTAAGTACAGGCAGTCAAAGAGACTGAGGCTGAATCAATTCATTTTTTGCTGGTTAGTCTATGCTGCACAGACTGAACCAGCAAGCAAGTGAACAGACATTCACTTTTGATTCCAGAAATGCAGGCATATGCCTTCAGTGGCTCAAGCCAGAAGCCGTGGGCACTAAAGCACACTTTCCAGCCTTCCAGCTCCAAGGCTTTTTCCCTCTCCCTGCTTGAGTGGAGAGGGTGTGGCGAAGCATCAGCCCAGAGATAGCTGGGCTGCCTAGGGACAGAGGAAGTGTGGTGGGGGCATTGCCTGCCAGGCTGAGGAGGGAGTGGGTGGGGAAAAGGTAGTGGCATTGAATTCATAAAAGCTTGAACAAAAATAGTCCTTTCACTGAAGTGAGCATGCATAGAACAGAAGGGAACAACCCTGTGGAGTCCTGCTGGCTGTGATCATGGACTACAAATCCTAGAGGCATCTGGAAGCAGGAAGAGGAAATGACAAGTAACCCTGCAGAGTCCTGCTGCTGTGAGTCTGGATTGCAAATCCCAGAGACCTCAGGGGCAGCAGGAAGAGGATGTAAACATACACCCCATGCTGGCTGTGTGCCAGAGAGCGAGTTGAATGAGAGGAAAGCCTCTGTACGGCAGATGACTTCCAGGAGCAGAAATTGTCCCTCTAAGGCTGTTTTCTCCCCCCATCCAAGCCCCCCCGCAAGCCCTACCCCACGCCCCCTGCCCTCTCTGTTCCAGCTTTGAGTGGGGAATACCCTGACAGAGGTTGCCCCACCCCCACCCCCTTGTCAGCCAGCCCTCACTGCTCCAGCTAAGGAGCAGAGGGGCAGGGCCAGCTCTGCTCTCTGGAGCAGACAGCACGGCCCAGCCCAGGGCTGCAAAGTATGCTGGGATGCTGGGGGACTCTGATTTAACTTGAACCAGGAAGGGGTCTGGGCAGAAGTTTCATAAACTTATTTGACCTAAATCAGCTAAGTCTGATACTACATTATCTTAAATCAGTTTCTGCCATTTTGAAACTGGTTTATGTGCACCAAGCTTCTGTTCTGCTATAGGTTTAAACCACGCTATGTCTAATTTATGTTCCTAGCCTTAGTTATTCTAGCACTGTTGTAGTCTGATCTAAAGAGAGTTCCAGGAAAGTGGGTTTTGTCGTGGAGCAGCTCTTCAACACAGAATACAAAAATAATGTCTCCTTGCCAGGGAGGAGCTCTAAATCTGTATTATTCATAAAAGGGGGAAAATGTGTCAACTTGTTTTTTTGCATCTAAGTGAAATAATGCATTTGTGGAGGTAACATCCAGCAAAACATGGATTAAAAAAGTTCTGCCACAACAGTATTTTTGATACCCACCCAATCCACCAACCTAAATAATCCTTCCTCCTGTAATACAGTAACTGTGAACAGGAAACACTTCAACACAGGTTAAATATTCTCACTATTCCATACTTGGTTTCAGTACCATATCCTGTAGTTTTCTATATGGTGTAACATTACATTTTCACCCCTGGCACCGCTCTCCTGACCCAACCTCTGTGGCATAATAATTGAGATAGATGGTGAACGGCCTGTTTTTTGGCCCAATAAAGTATACATTTCTTGTATAAAAATTTAAAAAATGTACCCTCACACATCCTCTTCATCTAACAAATCTGTATCCTGCTATTGATTTTATGCAAAATTCCCTTTGATTTCATGGACACACTGAAATAGCAAACTATGACACTAAGAAAAGTCTTCAGAGAATGTTATGATTATAAATAAAGTTCATTTTCAGATGAACAAATCTTGCCTTGCTTAGTATAGACAAATGGGCCAAAAACATTCTAGAATGCCTTTCTCCTAAAGCTGTCAGAGAAGCACAGGCTCCTAAAAAAAGAAACGAACACAAAAACCCTTTTCTTTGCTGCAGCTTAGCCTCCCTCCCCCGTGCCCAGTATCTATGGGGTTTACTGTCATTTGTATGAAAATCTGATGCTTTGTAGCTCTTTCATTTATGTTATGCAAAGTCAGTATTCTCCCATCTGGAATTTAGAGCATATCCTGGGAAACTTGACAGTTACAGAGAGGTAGGTGGAGAAAGGTCTAAGAGGTCCAAGAAAGCAAATATAATTTACAGTGCTTAAAACCATAAAATCTCATTAAATATGTAAAGCCAGCAGAACTACTAGAAGAGGGAATCAGGCAAGGCTGGCCCTGAGCACTTGCGACTCACTTCTCAGAGGCTCCCAGGTGACCTTCAATAGAAATATGACTCAGAATAAGTCAACTTTTACCCTCCTGTAATAGGAAGGCCTCTTTTTTCCCCCAGAGTTCTGGCACTAAGACAGTGTTTGGGACACCATTCCATTTTCCCTTCCCCTCCTAAGCATTAACCACAGTGCACCAACACACATTTGAACAAAACATTTCAATGCAGAGTCTGTATTGGAGGTAGAGCCAGATGCGAAGCAGTTTTCCCTTCTCATGAACATTTAAAAAAATGTCCTGTTCTGCATGAAGGTGCATCCCATGCACCTGCCCCTGCTGAGTAAGGTACTTGGGCCTGTGACTTCAGTGGGTGTTGAACTTCCCAGCATTTCATTGGATGTGCACCAAACCTTGCAGAACCAGATCTGAGATTTCAAGGATGGAAAAATGTGTGCGCAGCTCAAAGAACCTAGACCAGAGTCCTTCTGTTCTAGCACCAATATGCTTAATGTCCTTTGACAGGAACAGGACAAGACATTAAACATGATTTAATAGTATATGCATAGCATTCCATTCCTATGATTTACATTCCTTTTTATTTTCCCATCTTTTGATTATCCCTTAAATTTTTAAAATTTTATTTTTAATGTGTTCTATATGTTTTAATTGTGGTAACCAGGTTCCCACCTCTGTTGTGGATATGAAAAGCAGATGTTCAATAGAAAAGGACTTGAGGCAGAATTTCATTTAACCTAGGGCCCCTCTACATATGCAGGTAAAGGTGTGATGAGATCTAATGCATGATCCATGCAATCATGCCTCCTGCCATGTCACATGTGCACGGCAAGAAGTGTGCCCGTGGGATTGTGCACTAGATCCCATCATGCCTTATTGCCTATGCAGGGGGAGCCTGAATTGGGCTCCCTCTGCACCGACAAGAAGCAAGCTCCCACAGACAGGGGGCCCTGCAGCTGAGGCTCTCCCAGCCATGCAATACCCCCGTATTTTGGAGATCAGAGCAGCTGTGATCCCCTACCCTAAAGTTTCATGATGTGTCCCCCTGGCTGGGAGATCACAGCAGCTCCAGTCTCCCAGTCCTGGGGGTGAGTGGTGCTCAATACCTGTAATGTGTACAGGGGGCCCTAGTGGACAATCAAAGTGCAGTTTATGACCAAGTGTGAGTTGCCCAACTAAAGCATAGGAGAGATTCAATTACCCCCTCTGGACTCATAAGTGTCCCCATTATAGGAATAGTCTTTCCCTCAAGACACCCAACCAATGTCTCTCTAGTTTGATAATAAGAGCACTTACATGCTCAGGGGGGATAATAAAACTGCTCCTACACTTAAGTTGGGTAAGTCAGAATTGGTCTCAAGGCACATTTTGGTCATCTGTTAGGTAAAAAGAACTCTGCTTTTGGTGTTTTTAATATCTTGAAATATAAGACACAGCCCAAAAGTTGTCACAAGTCTGAGTGTCAGTATACAAAAAATCATTTTTAACATGTTTCAATTCTAGTAGACTGAAAATGTGACAGCATTAATAGAAAACCTTCTTTCCCAGCATGTAAAGGGTCAGTATTCATGCATTTTTGAGTGATAATTCAATAGGATTAAATTACACTCATGTGACAGCTAAACCTCACTAATGAGGTACATTTCTGTAAACTGTTGACAGAACTGTCTGGAAGGCTTCTTTAATTTACCAACATGCAACAACATGGGAAAAGCATTAGTCAACTAGATGAAGATGAATAAGCAGTGGGGTCTGGGGGCATTTTACATTAACACATGACAACCTGAAAGTGTTTTTGTCACTTGCTCTACTTAGCCCAAGCCAGTTGCTGAATAACTGGTACCTGTTAGCATGATTGACTTACCAAAGCAACAGAAGGTATTATATTTAAAGGTGCCTGTATGGGAAACACATCAGAGGATTTTCTCTCTCTTTTTTTTTCTGATTTGATAAAGCTTGTACTGTGGTAAGTTTTCTTTGAGCTACAATAAGCTGACAAAATTCTTAAATAACTTAAAACAGCCTGCTCTTCCATTTTAAAGATTTTTTAAAAATTAAATAAAACAGGTAACATGCCTGTGTATACTTTTGTATAGATTCTGACTAACAATAATTTAACTTTTGCTATACTGAATATATCCATCTTAATGAAGGAGACAGAGAGAGACAGATGGAGTACTCTACTAATAAGGCTTCTGAACAATATACTGCTTCCCTTTATGTTTTTTCTGTACTATATACATATCATATTTAGCATAGTTCAATGGAAGTTGATAGATATTTTGGGCACTTAACAATGATAAATAACTATGATACCCAAAAAGTCTAAAATGAACTTAGGCAACAAAGCTGTAATGATAGCTTTGAACTTACAAATTCATGCAGGAACAACTTAACTTCCTAAGTAATGCAGATGATTCCAAGTGTGTCATGATGCAGTCTATTAAATAAATTATCTGGTGGAACTTCTAGAATATTTTAACTAGAAACTTTAAAATATTTTTGGGTAGCATAAGTTAAAGGCTGAAGAGGCACATACCTATGGCACAACACTTCACATAGCTCTATTACTACTGGGAAAATAGTCAACTGGAGAGAAAATTTGTCTGTCCATAATATTGTTCCAGAAGCCCATCCTTAAGAATATAAAATATGCATTGGAGGAGGAGGAGAAGACTATCTAGCCAAAAGACAGGTTTTCCAGTATAATTAAAATGTGTGTGGAGGGAGAGATGTTTGGGAGGTAACCTAGGGAAATGAAGAGAGATAGTGTGGATTCACTTTGCTAGACTAATTAGTATCAGCCCTAAAAGTAGTGGACTGAACACATTTACCTTTTCTGTGCATGCTGTACTTAATTGTTTGAGCACTCAGTCAGGAAAAGAGAATCCTGAATCCTGGTTCCCTCCTAAAGGTTGATTTCTCTTCTTTTGGCCTTATTCTCTCCTTTCAGAGAATACCTGTGTCACAACCAAATTAAATAGTGCCCATGCCACAAACAAGAAATATTAATCAAAATAGTTTTAGTCTATACAAGGTAACTAAGGGTTAACTAACAAGATGATAATAACAGGTTTTTTTGCTGCGCATGTCAAAAAGAAATTTATTGCTGCGCCACTAACAGAGATAAAAACTTTTGCCTTCTTTGCTTTATATAAATCATTATAATTGGTCGGAATGACAGGGGAGTGTCCCTATGACAAACACCCTAATGAAAACCACTATACAATTGTCAATTCTAATTAAATTTATGACGTGGCGAAAAGCAATTGGCTAATATACAAATAAAACCCGTCTTCACTTCCGTGAAGAAGGGGGACCTCCGTACGAACCTTGGAGACCTCTGATCACACGTATCAGAGTAACTGACAACTTGATCACTTGCCAGTGGCCCCCTCGTGTCTCGACCTAATCTCAGACGTAAATCAACGACCTGCCGGCCCGACCTTTTCTCTGCCCGACCACTGAACTCTTATGCAGACCGACCTACAAGCTGTAACTAACCAAGTATTTCTAACCTCCGTCTTTCACCACCTTGACGGCGTGAGTAAATAATCTTGCTTTGCAACCAATAAGCGTCTGTGCCTAATTCCACTCCAAGCGTCACAAGTACCTGCCTGACGGACCCTTAACTGCCCGGGTGGGAGTCAGGGAGAGCTGCTGGCCGGCTGCCCTGGGTCCCGACAACCTGCACCATCAGGTGAGGAGTTCAGACTCTGGATCTCAACGGAATGGAAGATTTCCTTGCCACACAGAGTCAGGTGGCTCTGAAAGGGGTGGGATTTCAAACATACCTTATTTTCTTCTTTTTAGCTAATTCAAGGCTAATCCCAGACATTACAGCAATTAAGTCCTTTATTAGAACCCCAGTGGAGATCATAAAGAAAGTTTGTAGCATAGTAGACTTGAACCCATACTCCAAATCCTGAATTAATGTCCAAATCCTTCATTCTTTTTGTACTCTGTGAGGCAATTAGTAACAAGCACTGTTTTGAAAATGCATACCCTAATGTTTTACTCAGCTCTAATTTCTATCAGTATCTACAGTTGCCAGATGACACCTTCATTGGCCTTCAAAATGACAAGACTGACCATAATAATAAGCTTATTGATCAGTTTAACTGCTGTTTTTTCCTTTTCAACTATTTTCATATTAGTAGTTTCCAAATGTAGCATTATCAATTCAGATAGATTGAAAATGTTCACAAGGCCAAGGAAGGGCTGAAATAAGACTGTTAAAAAATGCCCACTGGAGTACTTTGTATAGTGCACTGAAAAAACAATAAACTCCAGTGCAGTTTACATCAGAGTCAACTGCTCCCAGGCGCTGTGTCTATACATGCGCCCAGGATCACAGTGCTTTGAGCCAGGGTGGAGCAGCCCCAGACTGGCAGAGTGTCTGTGGGGCATCAGCCCTGGGTTCCAGGTGGTGGCATCAGGGGCTGGCTGGGGCACAAGGGTGCTAAAGTGTGGGGTTAGGTAGCAGGCAGTCCATGCACTTTAGCACCCTCATGCCCCAGCCAGCCCCTTTCACATGTGTTTCAGCACATGTAAGTACCTGACTGTAAGATAATACTTTCAGGGAGTTACAGCAGAGTTACTTAATTTACTGCACCCTAATACTGGTGCACATGGAGATGGTGATGCTTTACTCCTGAGCTAATTAGTCTATTCCACAGTAAAGCACACATGTAGGTGCACTCTATATGTACAATGCAGGCATGGAACATGACAGTCACTCCTTGAGGGATATGCAATGTAATATTGCATGGTTGCTTGCTGTACTGTATTCTGTACTGTTTTGATGCTTGGTATAACTTTTTGTGTGCTGCTGGGACTTCAAATGGGTGAACTCCTACAAATTTTGATCTATTACAAAAATACAGTTATTTCTAAGGCTTGGATCATACTCAGATCTAGCTTGAAGATAAACCTGGGTTTAGGTTTCCAGCTTCTGACACCAAAACTTGAGAATTGTTCTTGCCAGAATCCATCTCCAAATGGCAAGAAACTTGTAGGAATATTTGTTCATACAATATTCTGCCCACCCATGGACAGATGAAATGTGATTTTGAACCAAATCTAGAAAGGCAGTTTGAGCCTGAAAGTGGACTCCTCCTCAAGATCCAAATTATTTTGGAACTAGTCTGAGATTATGACTCATGGATTTCTATGATAATTTGCAGCAGGATCAAAGTAACAATTAATCAGCAGAAGTTTTTAAGTGCACACACGCACAAACTCAGCACAAGTAAATATTTTATTCTTTAATTGAATACATATCATGTTGTAATCTGATTATTTAAGTAGTGAGGCTTTCACATAATCATTTAACATATTGCCAGAAAGACATAAAAATGAGGAAAGTTTCCAATTAAAAGTTGATTGCTTATTTATTTACCAGTGAAAAATACAGAGCCTTCACGTCTTACACATGGTCGGCCACTTCAGTTCCCTAAAAAAATGCACAGACTCAGAGCCATAGACTAGTCCATAAATTGCTTTCTTACCTCAGTTAAGGAGCATTTAAGGATACTGTTGGGGGAGTGGCATTGATGACACTTAACATGCTGTGGCTGCACTAACTAATCTTGCTATTGCAGCAAGATTCTGTAACTACATCACATCCAACTTTGCGGCACATTAACACCAGGACAGTGTTTCTGCTTTTAAACTGGGATTACTGATGTGCATGATTCGGGCCCAGCATTGTCTTCTCTTCCATATACATATAACCAGCAGCATCCTTCAGGATGAACTTGCAGAGGGGGGACCAAAGGAACTCCCAAATGATGAAGATTCCTTCCCTAACACTGCCAATTGCAGCCCAGTTTGAAGGGGTAAAGTAGGGCCTCCCAACCTCCCTCAGCACCCTCATGGGAACTGGAGGAGTCCATGTCGGGCAATGGAACTCATTCTTTCCTTTGTCCCCTCTACAGATGGATGCAGGAAGGCTTCACAATCTCCAGACAGTGTCATCACTCTATTTTGGAGTTTGGATTTTTTTTTCCTGTCTGTTTTGCACTTTATCAATGGTCTCTCTTCATGCCACCTTTCTTCTACCACAGCACATCAACTTCCAGTGCCACTCGCCTTTTGAACTCCTATCTCCCCATCAACTCAATCCAAAACGCCCCATGAAAGGAAGCCTAAAATTGTGTTTGCAATTATAGTTATAAATTATCGTTATAAATGTATGATATGATATATCATTATAAATATTTATACATATATTGATGTAGATATACAGCCCAAAACACCTACATGGCACCAACTGATATTGGCCTTCTTTTTCTAAGTGTGCTGTACATCCATTTACATCTCACTGTCTTCTTCCTTTCCTAAAACATTTGTAGCTGAAGAACAGGAAGGGACATTGTCTCTAATAGAGTTTATGCAGCACAATTTTGTTCTACTCTTCATTTCATTGTTTAGGGATTACCTAAGAATAAATCATTATTTTAAGAAAAAAACAGAACAAAACACTGGTTTCTCATATCTAGATCACTTGCTTTTCCTTAACCTGAGAGAATGTTCAAGTTGGTACAGTAAGATACCAGTCCATACTATGTCTGCTTTAAGACAAAAGACAAATTCCCTAGGCCATTATTGCCCCATTGTTTCAGCTAACAATTCCAAGAATGATACCCCTACCTTCCACAAAATTGGCTAGGCAAAAGATGAAAAACATGCCTTGTAGTGACAAATTGCTTAATTACAAGTTTGGCAATGCATAATACTTTGTATGTGCTATTATCATCAAAGCAGAAGAAAACAAAAAATACATCCATTACCGCAAGAAAAAAAAAAAAAAATCTACTCTTACCATAAATTTCTGATAAAGAAATGAAGTAGGTTCAAGTTTAATCATACCGGCAGTAAATCAAATATCAAATTTAAAACAACGAATTACAAAGAGCCTCCTCACAGTCACTTAGCATTGATAAATTAGTAATGTAATATTAAATTATTCATCTCTTTTTTTTCCTTAGGATTATAATGATATACTGTACACAGCACTGATAATTTACTTAGGCTGAGTCCATTCATTTAATTATGCTGCTAAACTTGGTAGGCCAATTGGTCATCATGAGAGTTTCCAGGCAAGCTAATCACAAATATATAGAACGTGTCCCTTATTGTCCCCAGCGGCTAAGTGCTAAAATGCTATTTAGTGCTCAGAAGGTTAATGTCCTGCTTATGTAAATTGTCCAATTTAACATTCAGCAGCAGTATCATAAATTCTGGCTCCAGGATTTCATTAAACGTATGTTCAAACTAGTTGACCTCAAAGGTTAACAAGCACAAGTTAAACAGGACAATTATTTAACTCGCTTCTTATCAAGAGGCTGAAGTGTTCTAGCTATTTAATAGTTATGCATACTTCACAATTAGAATTCTTAAAAGGTCCCTGATAAAGCTGCAGGTCATGAATTTTCATAAGGATGTCAGATAATAACTATTTATCTGCACTTGTTTTTCTTTCTTATAAACTTAAACTTTGATCTTAACATTCAATTAGAAATGATTCCACCGAGAAAGACTAGGTGATTCAAGGAGCTTGCCTTCACATTCATTTTAATCTAAATTAAGCTTTAAAAACATTGCAACTGTGTTGTCTTTCACAAAAATTAATTCAGAAGTTACAGGCCTATTTTTCATGCATGAAGACCCCTTCCCCCCCCAAAAAAAACCAAACAAACAAGCAAACAAACAAACAGAGCCCTGAGTCTTTACTCAAACAAAATACATGGGCTGCTAAATTATTGTTTAGATTAACATTGTATTTTTTCATAAATTGCAGGAAAAATGCCCATCTCCCCTATTTCTAAACAATAACTTATACTGTATCCAAGTACATCTTAACCTATTTACCAAAAAGACAGATTTGCTGTGACTTTTTTTCTTCTTGTGCTGCCGCATTTCCCTGGGAGTGACTACTGGCCATTGTTATCTATTTGCTACTTACGCTAGCATTTGATACATCGATAGCAGCCCCTGTGATGACATTTCAAATTGCAACCTCACAAGTTCTAAATGCAACAGAATCCAGTCCTGGCTTCAGGGGCGCACTAAACCACTAAACATATACCAGAAATCTCAGGACTAGGCAGTAACTAAACTTCAGGAAGTCATACAAAATATTTTGCCCTTTGAAGTTCAACCACATCAGGTATATTCTCATTTATCAGAGAAAATAGCAACAACAAGCATTTTTATTTTCATAAATCATGACTTGCATTCCTGTTGCATTTTAGAGATGAAATTAAAAAAGGGGTGGAGGAGAATGGTTATTATAAAGCACCATCTTCAGTTTATTTTTACTTATGTAGAGCTAGATTTGGACTCATTAGAATTAGATTCTACTTTCTCCAAACATACAAGACTCTTTTGTTTTTTGAAAAAACTTTGCTGGTTAGAGTGTTACTTTTTAAAACAATAAATGGGCTTTGGATCTAGATCCTATTTTATTCAAACACACAGGGCACATCTACACAAGTTGCTAACTTTGCAGTAGCTGAAATATACTGCGCAATAGCGCGTCACAGCACAAACAGTGCTAATATGCTACTGCGCAGTATTATTAGGCTACTGCACAGTAGCATCTCCTAAAAGATGTTCACTGGCACTACTGTGTTGTAATTCCAGTTACTGCACATTTATTTAGTACATGCTAATAGAAGTTCTAAATAAATGCACAGTAATGACTGGCCAGTAGCATCTTGTGTAGATGCACCCACAAAGTTAGAATAGAAAGAACATTTGATTAACTGCAAGTAGATAGGAGCTTTTGATGCATCTCAGAATATGTAACTGTTTTATTACAGAAAAGGAAGGACTGTATCCCTCAAGTGCTTATGCACAGAACTGCATGTTATTTGTCCCCTTGCAGCTCAAGGAAATACACCAAAGTAAAGCTGCATTACCTCTGTACTTGCCTGTCTGGGGATTGACATTGCATTTTTTTTTCATAGCAAATGGAAGCATAATGTAGTACATGCATTCACGGCATGTGTAATTAGCAGGTTAATTTGGTTTGGTTTGTCCAAGTAGTGTTTCTTAAAAGCATTTTAATTTAATGATGGCAAAACAATGGATGATGGGTACTCACTTTTCCTCATAAAGGTTTGTGTAAGATGAAGAAAAGAGAAAGAGGGGAATGAGAAAAGATTTCCTTTACATTGCATGTTGTGATGTTTTATAACCTTGTGCGTTGCTGTTTTCCAAACTTCTTCTTTTGAATTCTGGCTTCAAATCCTGCCTGAAAGAGGACATAAATAAAGCTGAATGGCTAATGGACTAAAAACACTTATGATCAGGTTTTCATAACTAACATTATTGATAGCTTCCTTTCCACATGCACTCACATATAGTGCAAATTCATTTCTAAAATAAGATTTAGAGCCCTATTTGCAATAAAAAGGCTAACACATGCAAATAAAAAATGAGAGATTCCATTGCATAGCTGCATGCAATGTATTTCTATTAAGCATATACAGAAACACTCTTCCAAAGGCAAAAGGACCCTCTAGAGATTCCCGTGGGGTTACATCTAAGTAACTGCCTTCACAGGCAGGTGTGGATATGTTCCCCCCCCCCAGCATAGAGTTTTTAGAAAGAAGTTAGAAAAATGCATGGATGAGATGGTTTAGACAGGGATGGTCCTGCCTTGTGTGGCAGGTTAAACTACTTGACTTCCTGAAGTACCTTCCAGCCATGTTTTAGTAGTATCTGACCAATATGTCCAATGTACATATTTCTGAGATATAATCTGAAAGCTCTGTTTAGCCACATTTATTGGAGCCATTTGAAAATTTTCCAAAGACACTGTTTTTAATGGGGAAAAAAAATGGGGTTACAACTAACTGCATTTATTACTTGAAAATATATAATTTTTTCCCTGTGAAAAACAGACATTTCCTTGCAAATCTACACCATAAAAACCATAAATCAAGTTTTAGGAGAAAAGTGAAAGTGAAATATGAAAATTCTGCCATGGTGCTTTATGTGAGCTGCCTCATGAATCATTTTCCTCAGCCTTGTATCCCAGTTGAACTACATCTCCTGTGATGCTAATGCATGACAGAGCTATGTAACAGCATGATGGGAGACTCTAGTGAATCTTTTTTTTTTCCTGAAACAAAAGTTTTTAGTTTTCTTTTTTGTTAAAAGACAACATTTTTCTGTGGAAAATGTCAGTAAGGGTTTTTTAGGGGGTGGGGGAAGGTGTTGCAGTATTCTATGGGGAGGAAAACAATTTTCCAGCCAACTCTGGAAATTATCCATACTTTTCTGCCTTATGAAAGCCCACAGGAAGTTCCCTACAAAAAAGCTATATATTAATTATAAATTTTATACACTCATTTTTCAGATAGTCACCAATCTACAGTGAGCTGAAGAAAATTAAAATGATCAATCTGAAATTACATAGTTGCACAGTTGACCTTATGGTACAACTCTTGATGAAATGGCCAGTGAAATAAAAAACAGTTTTCAAGAAAATAATTGTTGCAGTATGACAAACTGGGAAATCTCTGTATTGTTTGGATCATTTTAGGATATGACTCTGTATGGTTATGATGGATAATTTACAATGACTTCAACCAAGCAAAGCTACTTCAAACACTTAAAAAGTCATCTTAAAACATAGACAATGGGAGACTGATGATAAGATAACAAAAGGCCAGTTACAAATGAGTTTCATGTACTCTTTGCCATAGAAAGAAAAACATTTATCTATATTTAATATAAAACAGCTTCTGATATGTAAAGTGTGCTTTTGAATTAGTAATTAGATGCAGGTGCAACATTTAAGACATAACTAATTATGTCCACAACTTCATTTATTTTATCTCAGTCAGCAAGTTACTTAAGTGTATGCTTAATTTAAACACTTGTGTAGTCCCAAATATTTCAGTGGAACTTCTTACATGCTTAAAGTTAATAAGCACTTAAATTATTTTCAGATGGAGTTTCAGAAACCTGACCAGTGGTGCCCAACCTTTTCAGCCTGCAGGCCAGGAGATGCTAGGTTTGTCCACAGGCCAGATCCAGATGATTGACCTGATCTGGTGCCTGGGGTATGGACAGGGCATGGCTTGGACCTGATCCGACTATGTGGCCATGGCCTGGGTTGGGCCCAATCTGGCTGTACACCAGTAGCCCAGGCCAGTTCAGCTGTGCAGGGCTTAGAAATTTGGCAGTGGGGAAGGGGTGGCAATTAACCTATGGGGAGCTCCACAGGCCAGATACCATGGCTCCACAGGCCGGATTGGGCTTGTAGCTTTGGGTTGAGCACCCCTACTCAAGTCCAGTAGGACCATTCTTCAGACAGGTATTACCTATGGTGGATAAGAATGCCAGAATCTGATCCCAAATGTGGCACAAAATAGGAGCAATTAATTTTATTTTCAATTGTACTATTGCAGAACAATTTTGGAAGCAAAGTTCGGACCAGCTAAAAATCTGGGCTTTCAGATTTTCATTAACTGTGTAATTTTTTTTAGCAAAGGTGAAGGTATTTTACTGGTTATTGTTACAGAAAGCCTTTTACCTTTGCATATTATGCTATCATAAAAGGATATTACCTCGAATGTCAGTTCTTCCTGTGTACCTATGATAGCTTCTTGGCTGAACCTTCTGCATCTGTATTTAATAATGTTTTTAATGGTCTGTGTGGACTGACTGCAGTGAGGCTTTAACCAGATTTTATGAGGATGGTAATAATTGCTAACAATGTTGATTCAGGAAGACTTTATAAATTAAGATAACAATTAGGCATATCTAGTAAGGATTCCAATATCAAATAAACAAACCTTTTAATGAAAGTTTATATGAATCCTGTTAGACCTAGGATTTTAACTCTCTTGTAGCTATTCTATAAGACGAAATAGCTCATCCTTTTCACAGGTGCCTTCTGGCAGTGATCTTTATTTCCAGTTTGTTAATGTTGCTGTCATATCATAAAGATGCACACCTTGTCTGAATAGTGCACATTTTGTAGAATTTACAGAAATTGTTCTTGCAGCATTTTCCTTGCATACAAACCAAATCATCAACCTGTGACTTATTTCCTTGGCTGTACACTTCCATCCTAATTGGGCCATTAAATATTCGGCTTGCCTAGTGGTTCAGAAGGCATTCAAGCTGCATTTGCTCTAGTCTTTTTGCTATTTCTAAAGAACAAGACAGGTCTAGACTTTCTCCAAGTCTTGCTGTCTGTCTCATTTGAAACCAAAAGCATATCAAGTTGACTTTTCTCCTACCATTAGTTTAAATTATTGTAAATGTTTACATATGACATGTGCAGATGACAGACATTTGACCAACCAAAGACTGCAAGTATTCAGATAATAATAATTAAATGAGTTAATCCAAACTGCAATTAGGAAATTGTTCTGCTTGACAGACTTAAGTGCTTCAAGCTATGCAAACCACAAATAGCACATACCTGTGGCCAAATTCTTCTAATTTTTCCCAATGTGACTCTTGAGTAGCACAAGGTAGATTCTTCTCTTGGCAACACCAAGGAAATCTGCCCCAGTGCCATAAGTAGAGTGTCAGAACTCATATTTTGTCCCTGTTCTGCCCCTGGCTTCCTATGTTAACATGGAGCTGTCACTTAAGAGATCATCTCCTTAGTTCTTCTTAAGAATGTTTTTTTTAAACTTACGGGCTTTATTAGTTGATGTCTGGAAAGACTCTGAAGATGCTTGGATGGTTAAGTCATTCCTGAGGGATGCAGGTGATTTAGGTTCAGTTCTATCACTTCTGTCAGATGCCCTATTTGACCTTGGAAGAGTCCTTTCATATCTCCCTGCCTTAGATCAATCAGTCAAAAAAAAAATATTTTCCTTCCCTGTTACATAGGAGAAACTATTTCAGTTCTCTGAAGTAAGCTCTCTGAAGTACTGACTGATAGCACCTAGTGCAATGGGACCGTGCTCTCATCCCTGTAATATAAATAACAATTATATTACATGTATACCTTTTTCTAATGTAATTAAAGAATGCTGAGATTACAAAGTCAAGAACTTAAAAGTTAGAACATTCCAGATTTAGGGCTGTTTCCATAACCTTGATTTGTCCTCTTGAATATATTCATTATGATATTGTTGAAATACATAATTGCATATTTTTTCCACCACAGGACCTCTGCCTCTTTCAGTGAATGGGTAGTTATTCAAAGGGCCTTGTTATACATTAATTTTAGGCAACTCCTGGAGCTCTTAACCCCTGGATTGGCCACACATTAACACCTGAAACTTGTTTTAAGCAAATGTTAGGCATCTTAGAAGTATGCCACTCCAGTGCAGGTTTATCTTTGATACAGGTTGCCCAGCTTGTGTTTCAGTAATGTGTGGCCACTCCCCATAGATGAGCTACCCAAGTTGCAGTCCTCCAGCATCCCTGGATGCAATGTCTCCTCTCCCACCCTCCTGCTCTGTGTGGGCAAACTTTTCACTTCCTGAACTCTACTGCCCAAGGGGTGGTTCTGGCACCAAGTCAACTCCCCCTCCCACCTCTGCGTGTGTGACCTTCCAACCTCTAGGGTGTAACCCCATGCAAACAGCCTGCAAAGCACATGCCAACTAGCTAGGCTGCAGGGCACAGATGGATCCAGGATGGGGTCTAGGGTGGGTGGGGAAGGAAACAAGGTTGTGGGCTGGATTGAGTCCCCATGAGCTGGTGCTTCCTTCCTGGGGCAGGGGCAGTAGCTCCTCCAAAAGCACCTCTGTTCACTCCTCCTAGCTCCCAGCTACCCCAGGAAGCACAACTAACATCTCCCACCCCCCAACCCCAAATCATTAAAACAAGAGACCTTCATTAATTTACTTTCTTTCTTTTTTATGTATTTATTTTTTTACTTCTTTTTATTTTATCCTTCAGTGGCTGACTTCCTCCGTTTCACCACCCTTCCCCCAACCCCACTTCCTTTCCACCTCCCATTTCATTATCCATCCTCATCCCATTAACTCTCCACCTCCCAGCTTCATGTTCCTAATGCACCAACCCATCTCTCTCTCACTCCCACCTAGAGCAGGGATAGAAGCCTGCCCTGGTTCCCCAGCCCTGTAGTGGCAACTCACAGCTGTAGCTCCTAGTCAGGCCCCTGCTTTCCAGGCCTCTGGGGGAAAGTCATAGCTGTGCAAGTGGGAGACAGTCAGAGCAGGTTTTTAGCCTTAAGGTGTGACTCCTCCAAATTCAAGCTAGCACTAACACTGATCAATATATCGGCAGCTCAAAGTGCAATGTATAACAAAGCCTAAAATTTCTGTTTTTATTCTCCTTTAATGTATGGTTCCAAGCCTAATATAACACATGCTATTGATACCTGCTCTGAAGACAGCAATTATTAATTTCCTTCAAAGATTTTAGTGGTGTTTATCACTAATATATATGTGCTTCACAACTATTAACTAACCTAATACCTTCAGAACACTGACATAAGGTAAGGCAATGTTATTATTCCTATTTTACAGAGGAGGACAGGAGGCACACAGAGATTAAGTCCAACATTTTCCAAGAGTTCCACACATTGACACCTGATTCTTCAGGCTACTTAGCATTTTTATAATCAAAACTATCAAACACAATTCCCATTGACTTCAGTTCCAGTTGTGGCCCTAAATAATTCTGCGTATCTGACCTAATTTATTTCATATTGGGCATTTAACAAAACTTTGGTTAAAATGACTAATCCAGTATCATATAGGAACTGTGACATAGGTAGGAATATCATTACTCTTTCCAAGATACCATACAACTTCCATGACACCATTTTGAAACTCTGCTTCATTCATTCATTGCGCACCTTCTAACCTCTGCAAAAAATGAGGCAAAGGTCCTTCCACAAAACACTGCTACTTCACTTCCCAGACAAGCTCATCTTGTGCATGGAAAAAAGACAGGGATCCTGTGACTACATAATTAAAATCTGCATCATGATGCCTACAGAGAACAGAGTTAAATAATATTGGCATAGGCAACCTTCATTCTGATATTTTTAACTTTTTAGTGATTGACTTTGCAACCTTAATGCTTTTAGTATCAAAGAACTAGAGAGGGGTAAGGGGGTAGATATAATTACCCTTTATTGCTCTAATTAAGAAACAAAAAACCCCAGGAATTGTATTATGGCACAGTATATTATCCCCAAATTTGGGTCATTGAGCAAGTGGGCACATTTAGATCCACACCATTGACCCATACCATGTGAGATAACAACTTTGTTATTACATACAATTGGGTATCTAAATAAATAGGCTGATTTTCAGAAGTACTGGGCAGATATAACTCCCATGAAGTCAATGGGAACTGCCTATGCACTCAGATACTGATTCATATAACCATGAGTCCAGGAAACCATGTAAGTATATGCCTTGCTTTAAGTATGTTCTTAACCATGCACTGGAAACTAAACAGGCATATAAGCTGTCCTGAACAGGGGCCTTACCTACCATCATGCTGGGAGGGGTATAAAAGAACTTTAGATCGGTGGATATATAAAATGGTGGATATATAGCATTCAGTTCCTAACTGTAGGCAGAAACATTTTTTAAATCCTGACCTTATGAGGTTCATTTTCTTCATTTTAAAACACAGACAACATTTCTTTCACAGCAGTTATGTGGGGTTGAAGGTCTAATCCTGTTCCCATTAAAGTCAATAGAAAGACTCTAGTCAACTTCAATGACAGCAAACCTTTTAACAGTTAAAGCATTTGTAAAGGAACATGCAGGTTTGTACTTTTATTTATTAAATAACAGTTTGGGAAAGTAATGCCAGATTATAGGTTGATGTATAAAGGCGCTCTACTGCAAACTGTGACTTGCTTACTGTTGTTTGTCTCTCTTTCTTCATCTATAATGATCTGAAGCGTTGGAGAGAGAATTTTGGACCAGCTAACACGAAGCAAAGAAAATTGAAACAAAATTATTTAAGTCTAGCACCAAGGGAGTGCTTTAGCATGCTCATTTTCTGGCTACTGTTATTGATCTTTTGTAGTAGGGGAATCAGGCCGTGAATATGAGTTATGAAAGTGGCAAACTTTTTAAACTTTATTATACTGGCCTGGGATTCAGCCCTTATTGGAACTGAAAGGGAAATTGTTTTGGGGATATGTCAGATTCAAGGCAATTTGTTAACAACGTGAAGGGAGGACAGTTGTAGAAACAATATGGGAGAATGAAGAAACAGCAAAACAAAATCACCTGTTAGTTTGGGTAATGTTCAAGTTGTTGCATATTTTAAGTGTGCTACAGTGCCATTGCAGCAAAAGTTCCATTGAATAAAACCAAGAAAATGTGAGTTCTTAAATGTGGCTTCTTGCTTATAAATGTTGTCTAATCTCTAAATTTATAGAAGTTAGGGCTAATTGTTCATCTAAAGGCCATTTCAGTCAATGGCCAGCCTGGAGAACTGGGGCTGATGCCACAGCCATGAGGTAGATAAATAGGAGATGTCTCAAAAGGAGATTAGGATGGGTATTATTCAAAGGGGAGTTCTTGGACTTGAGAAGGGTTACTAGTGGTGTTCCTCAGGCGTCAGTCCTTTGACCTATCTAGTTTAACATTTTTTATCAGCAACCTTGGCACTGGAACTAGAAGAGTAATTGCAACATTGGCAGACAATATTAAGCAAGGGGGTATTGCCAACATGGAAAAAGACTGGATTATTATACAGGAAGATTTAGATAATTATGAGGAATGAAGCATTGGAAATGGAATGACGTTAAAAGTATGAAGTGCAAAGGCTTGTACATAGGGACCAATAATAAAGATTTTAGCTAGAAGTTGGAGGTGCACAGACTGCAGACATCTAAGAAAGATAAGGACATGCATGTACTTTTTGATGCTGGGATGATGATGAGCCTCTAGGTAACTGGAACCTCAGTTATAGCTAGGCGGGTTTGACTGTGGTACACTGATGTTTTTGCTGGGACTTAAATAAAGCTACAGCTCCCTAGCTTGATAGTTTTGTTCTTCATTTCAGAATTATGCCAATCATCATATTTAGGCATCAGGAAGGACTCTTTCTCCTATGCCAGTGGTAGAATCTGCCACAGATTTTGTTTGCCTCTGTAACATAGGGCATGGTCCTTCTGGAATCTCTTGAGTTCTTGGCAGTGTCCTCCTCTCCCCTGCTTTTCCCGATGGCATGTTATAGTGTGTCAATTATTACGCTTTGTAGTTGTATAATGGTTTGAAATGGCAATTTCAGGTGAACAACTGCCTGCAAAAGGCAGGGGACTGGACTCAGTGGCACAGGAGGTCCAGTTCTGTGCTACTACAACTTGATAGGATCCACCATATACCTCATAAGGCTGTATTATTGTGTAGGCAGCCTAGGACCTTGGTACCTAGGGTTATAGCAGGGGTTGTCAACCAGGTGTACACATCTGGAAGGGGGTACACCCCAGAAGGGGAACCCACCAGAAGGGGCACACTCCTTAGAAAAAGGTTGAAAAGCCCTGGGTTATGGGATTGCAGCAGAATCTCAGCTCTCATTTAGAAGGCTAAGTTTCTGTCCCCCATGGGTGTAAAGAAAGAGCTTAATGTCCATGTGAAATAATAGCTCTGAACTGCCCCATGCCTCTCAGTGTAGTATTAACTCCCGCAGCCATTAATGTACTGGAGGAGCCTTAGGCACTCTCCTCGGAGGACTGAGGGTGGTAGGAGCACAAATGTGCAGTGGGCCTAGCCCATCTGTCCAAGCAGAAACACCCCAATGGTTGAGAAACATAAAAGACTCCACCCAATAGGGCTTTTCCAGCATTTCTAGTTGGTGTTCAGCTGTTATACTAGCATCCACAAGCTTTCCACTGTCTCTAAAAGCTAGGGGCCTCTATCCCATCCTAGAGGATGATGACCCGGACTTTGCTATTCTTGCCTTCTTTGTGTCTTTGGCTGGGCTACAACAGTGTTATTATCTGGGCACAAAATTGTTGGTGTAAGGAACTGGGGCACAGGCAGTTTTGCCTAATGGTTAGGACACCAAGGGAGAGCAGGGTTTGTGGCTGGGTCAAAGTGCAGAAACTATTGACTGAAACCAGAGGGAAATTCAGAAGCAAAGTCCACAACACAATCCAGGGGCAGGATCTGGGGATCAGCTGCCAACTACCAATGTGAGGGGCAATCCACATCTGAAAACAGAGCCAGACTAGGGTAAGAAACCAAGAAACAGAACTGCAGGGAAATCTAAAGCCAAAGTCCAGAAATAAGCAAAAAAAAAAACAAAAAAAAAAACAAGGGTCAGAAACTAGAAGGCTTACCACAGCAGAACTGTTGACTGGCCTACAAACCCGAGCTCCAGAGGGTGTTAAATGGCTAGGCGGTGCTCCCAGCTGCCAATCATGATGCTTGCTGCTCCTAAACTGGGACAGAGTGCATTAGCTGAGGCTTACTGCAGGTGTGGCAGCTGCGGTACTTGGCTCAGGCTGGCCTGCCTGCTTGGAGTCCTGGACAGCACTGGGCCCAGGCTGGGCTGCCTGATCAGCATCTCTGACAGTTGGTGCTTAGGTAGCTCCAGACACCCAACACTGAAGTTAGATTACTAGGAATACATCACATTTGTGCCCTGCTTCCTATATTTGCTTCCTATAAAATACAGAATCAAGTTCAAGATTTGTGTCCTTATTTTCGAGGGGCTTCATGACTTGGAAGCAGAATATTTAAAAGACTGCCTAAATCTCCAGGATGAAGACCACAAATTGCAACATACACACTTTTGTTGAATTTATAGATATCAATACATTCAGCAAAACACTCCTCAATTTCTCAACCCTGGTAAGAACTTGAAGAAACGTTTATCACTTTTCTCAGTGCAGAACTGGAAGTGGCTCTAATATTACAGAGATAAGTGTGGTATAAAAGCTCACATAAAGTACAACAAAGATGCATGGAGTTTCCATTTTACTGCTTATGTCCTCATCTCCTTAAGAAAAGACTGAGGAGGGCCCTGCTGTCACCACTCCAACATCATGGCATGTTGGTAAATTCCATGCAGCAATACATCCAGGTTCCAAAATTGAATTAGTTAGCCCTACAGCAATGATAATACTGTTTTATAGAACAATTCGATTTTTCAAACTAAACGGGGATAATTTTTTTTCCTAGATAAAAGTAAAAAAGTTTAAAAGTCATATTAGCTTGAAAATAGAGAAATAAAAAAGGAGGTAAGGGAAGATGCATATTCAGTTTTCACTCTGAATTATTCAGAACTTAAACTAGCCTATCACTACACCAGTTTTATACCTTTTGTGAGTTTTACCTTTTTAGTTCTTTGCTTCTTCAGGTTTTTGTTCTTTGGCTATTTGCTGCCCATTTCTTGTAACCTCCTTTCCTTTAGATGCAGAATGTCAGCCTATGCCTCAGCTGTTGTACAGACGCTGTTGACAATGATAAACAGGACAACAACAGCTGCTCAGTCTGGGATTGCAAGAATCACTCAGGCTGGTTACATCTTCAGTATTCCTCAAACCACAATTTCAACAGAGTAAAACTCTGGACAACATGAAAAGGGACAACACTGCTTTTCAGTAAGCTGGTGGCCAGCCTGACAGTATTGATACTCATAGAAGTAGGGATACTTTCAAAAGACATACCATGGTGGTTCAGTCTGCGATAACTACATTCAAATATCTGAGCTTATTGTAATCCATCAAATGACATACTGAAGAGTTTAACACTCTGCCAGTACAAACGTTCACAAACTTCCAACCCAAATAGAGGTGTCGTCAATACACTGCATGCATGGATATATATTGGGCAGGAGCAGAAGAGTACAGTAGGCTTACCAGAAAAGACTATTTGTCCATGTAGTCTAATAACCTTCTTTTGGCAATGGCCTCCTCCCTGTTGTTTCAACAATGGAGGAGACCAAATAAATGCTAAATAACACTGTCCCCATGTGACAGATGTGATCCAATGGTTGATAATTAACTTAAGCAGATCATTTGCAGGTCTCATAAGTCTTCATACATGACAGTTTGTGTCTTCTGACAAGCTTGGGCCTGCATTTTAACTTACTGTGGATATTTATATTTTATTCACCCAAAATTATGCTAATGTGTTTGAGCCAAACTTTGTTTCCACTTAAGCCAGTAGCAAAACTGCTGCTGGCTTTATTGGGGCAGGATTTGTCTCTTTGCCTGTTAAATTCTTCTAACAGTGAGTTAGACAGCAAGTCTTCTCACACAGATTTGCCAATGCATCTTCAGTCCTAAGCACAGGATGGCAATGAAAGTCTGTGTTGAAACGGAATGACACAAAAATTGAGCCTATTACCCCTGACAGCCTCAGAAATTAAGGGAGAGCAGATCAAGCAAGAATTGCAGGAATGACCCCTACATTCTCTATACCATCTACAGTGCTGTAACAATGAAGTTTGGCGCCCAGGGCAAAGCCTGCAGTGGCAGCCTGCCCTCACCCCGCGCATAGATCGGGGGGCACACACCACCACCTCCCATGCTTGCCCGGGAGTGCATGAAGTGGCAGAAGCTGCCCTTCCCCTGCCCCTGCCCCTGTGCCCCCACAAAGAGCTGCTCGTGGCTCTATCCTGCGCCCAGCCCCTGCTGGGCAGTGCCTGTTGGCGCCCCTTCACTTCGGCACCTGGGGCAGTTGCCCCACTCGCCTCCCCCTTGCTATGGCACTGACCACCTACACCAAAAGTATCAGCTCCTCAGTCCACATGGCAAAACTGGTTCACATAGAATTCTCCACAGGCTTAAATGCTATGGATGGGCTGATTCTCCTGCAGGATCAGGACTTTATTCATCTTCTTTTCATCCTTCCAGCAGTATTATGATCTCTCTCAGGGCCCATGCATGCAAACAATTCTGGGCATAGCACTTATTATCATAAATGCTCCAAATGAATTCATCAAAAGGTCTACTCACTACCAAAGCAATAAAACCAACAATGTTTGCATTTATTTGGCACTCAGCCAAGTTGTATGTATTTAGCTCTTTTAATCTTCCTTCATAAATCAGTTTTTCCAGCCCCATAATAATTCCTATTGCTCTTTTCTGAACTTCGTTTAATTAATCAGCTACCCCCACCCTGCTACCAAGGTACCCAGAGTGATTTTGCAATATCACATGATTAAGAAAAAATAAAAACTATAGATATTCAAAGATATAAATCTGCCCTAAGTAGATATTCATATATTAAGTACAAGTAGAAAATCTGCAGGACAATAACTCTCATTTATATATTGTAAAGTGTGAAAATCAGACATTTAAGGAGCAGGAAAAGGGAACATTTTTTTAGACATATTTTAATTCTCACTCTTCGTAGTCGACTTCTAAAGAGAGCATCAGCCCTAGTCTCTCCATTATGTTTTAGAGGAGAATAACATGTAACTCAGGGATGTCAAAGATACAGTCAGATCTGTCCAGTGGAACTCTATCATTCAGCCTGTGGTGCTGCCTGTGGGTCTTGGACTAGACCTACGCACCAGATGCAAGCATGCTCCAGCCCCACCTCTGTGCACCACATGCGGAGCCAGTCTGGTGCACGCTGCTTGTGGTGCACAGGGCTGTAGCTAGCATGTGCTGTATGCAGTGGATGGGGCCAGTCAAGGGCACATGCTGCACATAGTGCATGGGGCTAGTATGTGGGCGCACTGTATGCAGGACCTGCACAGGACCTGCCCTGCACACTGTATCTGGTGCATGGAACCAGTCTGTGGGCCGATCTGGTCTGCAAAATGGCTCCGTGCCCCTTAGCTAGCCTGTTGGGAGTTTTATGCCCCTGATCTAAAGATCAGAATGGTTTCTTTTGTCACTGAGATCTAGAAATCTATTGTTTGGTCTTGGATTCACTGAAAATAATGGACTGACCACCTAAAACAATACTGTGGGATGGGACGGTCTTAATTCCTAGCTAAGAGAGCTTAAAAAATAAACAAAACCACACATACAAGTAATCAAGAATCAGATATTTTATGATTAAAAGGGAATCCCAGTACTCCAGGCAAACAAAAAATCCCTTCTGGCCAGAAAAGTAAATTTGCATAATGATTACTTATGATTTTTCACTTGTCTAGAGCTGGGCTTTACTCATCCTAAATCTCAGATCAATGTAATTTGAGAGTTGGGAAGATGCAGGTCAGAAAGGGACAGGAAATGGAAAGAAAGAGAAAAGTAGGTTCTTTAATGAAAAAAGGAACCCACCTGTTTAAAATCTTTAAGAGACTTAGAATTTCAGAATAAGTTCTACACAGTACAGTCAACTATTTGGGGTAAATGTAAGAAAAGCAAGAATAAGGGCTTGATTCGCAGAACTATTAGAGGAAGAGATTCTTTCTTCCAATAGATGCAGTAGTCACTCAAGGTGAGAGACACCCCGGTTCATTTTTCTCTGCTGCCTGAAGAATCTGATATCCTCTATTTACTTTCTAATAGAGTGCCCAAAACTCCCACTTCCATTGTGCCTGTTGACACTATTGCTCTTTCTATAAATTAAAGTGTTCCCTGGAACATTCCACCTCCTACACAAGCACTCCCAAGGATACTCAGTCCTGCTTCTTGTCTCCATGAGAATGTGAGTATTTGAGTACAAAAGAAACAGGAAAGAGCAACACCACGTGCTCAGTCCCAGGTGTTTGGAGAGATGAGGGGATCCACATCCAAATGCAAAGGATTTGAAATCAAGATCTCATACCAATCAGGATATTCTGCAGAAAAAGCACCCTGTCTTTCCCACTAAAGCTGTTCCACTACATAGTAAAGACTTGGAAAAAAAGCAAAAATGTCTCCTTAGCCTTGTGGCTAGTACCTCCTGGGAACTATGACACTAGGGTCTTAATGAATGTAGAAATAATTAAGTGAAACAGCATCAACAGGAGGGAGTGGGAGTAGCAGATACCACAGAACTCAATACTCAGCCTATTTGGACAGTCCCGATGGGCAATCATAGTTCTTTATTAAAGTACTTTATTAAACAAAATAAGCTTGGAAGAGCAAAACAGCAAATCCTGTCTTTACTGCACAGCAATTCCTTAATCTGCACATGCAGATTACATCCAACCAGAACACTACTAGTGGCAGGCCATTAGAAAGGATATCTTGGAAGTGGTCCTTAACACGTATGGCCTACTTGCAGCATTCTGCTTGGACATATGGTTTGGAGCCTCCCCATGTAGCTGTCACAACAGTGTGACACCTCATTTTAGGGATTATGGCCACTGATAATAAGGATACCAAATCAAGTAGTGGAAACAAGTGGTACATTCAAGATGCCAGGCTGAAGTCAGGTGCCAAAGATTCGTAGTCAGGACACTAACCCAAAGGTCTGGAGACAAAAATTGAAAACCAATAGATAAGCCAAGGTCAGGAGTCAAGGATCACGAACGAAGGTGTAAGCAAGAGGTGAGACAAAGCACTAGTTACAGATTCAAGAGCTCAGTTTATTGTGCAGAAAAGGTTAGATACAAAGGTGTTCCCTCTTAGCATGATACAAAGGAACTGGAGCCAATCAGGTGGCTACACAAAGATGCTGGAACCCAGCTGGGACTGATAGCTTCTTAATTAGTAGCTAGGCTAATTAAGCAATTAAGCAGCTAGACACATTAGGCAATGTGCAAGGATTACAGCAGAGGTGTGAGTGGTCTGACCATTCAATGAAAGGAGACTGGCACTGCAGGTGGTTTTGCAAATCTAGTCTTAACTTTTTTCAGACTCCTCTCTCTTTTGGCAGTTTTGTGAATTCAGAAAATCTGTTCAGTGGAACCTATTTGTATTTAAAACTACTTGAATTTAACTCAAATAGTTTTGGGAGGACCTATAATCCATTTGTTGCTAAATGTACTAGCCACCAAACAAATTTTCCCAACTCTAGCTGGAATGGTCTCAAGACTGTTTGTTTTAATTTGTGCTAGTAGCAATGCTCCCTAAGGTACTATTTTGCCAGCTGAGGAGACTCCCTTTTTCAAAGCAAATCCTCAGGTGGCTCCTTAAGCCTCTTGATTCTTTTGCACTGTCAGAATGGGACAAAGGAAACAGAGTGCGATTAGGGCCCATATCATCTATCACTTTTCTGGTTTATCTTTCTATAGCACAATAGGGCTTATTTTCATGTTAAGAGGTATTTCTGATGTGAGTGGAGAAATTATACTCAGAATGACAAATGGAAGCAACTTGACACAAATTGTAAACCTTTATATTTGAAGAGAATGCAGTAAATGTTATATTTGCTTTTTTTTTTTTTTAGTTGGTTCTCAGAATGAACAGCAAACAGGGAATAATCATTTTGATTTTTCCTTTTTTCCCACATAGTGGCTGAAGTTAGCCTACACACAGCTAAATTCATTTCTAGGGACTACAGTCAATTTACAGTTGAGATAAATCTGGCCCATGATTTTTTTTTTGCAGAGTAGATATGAACATTAGCATGAAATGCATTATGCCATGTCGGTGGTATATTTGCATTTGTGGCTTTGCAACCTCTTGAAAGTGTAAGTTTGCTTTAGTACTGATGCTAGTAGAGTAAGCTTCCCACAATCTGCTGTGTTAGCAATTTCCTCTTTCCAATTAAGAAAAAAAATGTAATATACAATATGTAGCATGTATTTAAAAATAGTCAACCAGATGTCTGGAAAGTATAGAATACAGAGGTCACTGTATAGATTGACATGAGGTGAAAAAGGGCAAATCATATTAGAGAGATTTCAGGTTCTCTGGCAGTATAAATAGGCATAGATCCATTCAAATAAGCAGAACTGTACTAACTTAATTCCTCTGACAATCTGGTCCAGAAACTTTAATCATGTTTTACGTTACTGTGTATTTTTTTGAAGAATTGAATACTTTGAGCATGCTTTGAAGTGTCTTAGCTAATTTATGTATTGCTATCGGGGTTTAAAAAGATGAATGAAACAGTGCTTAAGCTTTCTATAGTGTGAAAATGTGGTTTCTGAATTTTCCCTGGGGGTTGCTATGCTTGTTGTAGAAACAGTGGAGGCCCTGGTGTAGACAGGGGACAGATGTTTTTAACACAAAGTTTCGACCACAGTTGTTGTTGGTGGAAATGCATAAAAGGTAAATAACAGATTTGAATTCTGCAGTGAAGATATCTCTCTATTATTTAGATTAGGACTGTTTTCTATATATTGTTTTCATAGTTTTATAGTTTCATAGATGTTAGGGTCTGGAAGGGACCTTACAGATCATTGGGTCCAGTCCCCCTGCATTTGGGCAGGAAAGACTGTTTTCATAGTATATTAAGAAAACTAGGACCTGAACGTTCACTGCCAGGGCAGCCACCTTCATAGTAGCACCAGTGTGGGTTGTCTTGAACTCTGAGTACAGGTCTTTTTATTTGTGTGGCTTTAGAATTAGATGCTTGTGGAGCAGCATCCCCCAGGATTTGAAGGAGACTACGGGTACTCCTACACAAAGAAATGGCTTCCTTTAGCTGCTGCACTCAGACTCCTTCAGGTTAGGTTTGCTAATGTAGAGGAAGTAATTTATTACTTTTCCAGCCTCCAAGAAACTTCCCCTGCTGTCTCTAGGGGAAATATGTACATCCCAGTGACCTTCACTGAGCTCTCATCAGCTATGGTTTCACCCAACTGGAGGAAGATGCCTGACTCCTCCCAATGAAAGTTTGAGGATCTCCTCCAGAATGGAAACGTTGGCAGAATGCCCAGATCTTGTATACGAGGTTGTTATTACGGTGTCACTTTGATTTCATGAGGGAGAGGGTGACCCTGCTGTTCTTTGCAGCATCTAGCTGGCTAATCAGGAACGGAGCCCAGTTCAGCTTCCCTGAGCAAAATGATGAGAGACAGGAGGTTAGATACAATAGCTACTCTAAGAAAACAGCATTTATCACCCATGGTAGTTAAATTTGCCACAGCATTTATGGCATAGAACTCTCTACCTAAGCAGATATAGCAAGTATCATGGTAAAGTTGAATATTAAGGTACAATAAAGAATGATTAAGAGGTTTTACTGAAGTCATGGACTTCATGACAACAATGCTTAAATATGGATCTCCAGCTGCCAAGATCCTGGATTTCAGGAATTGAGCAAAGTATTTCAGCCTGCAAAATCTGAATCTGGTACCTGTCAGAGACATAGGACTGTCTGGGAGGGAGGTACCTTCAAAAAACAAAGATTAAACAATATTGCCTAATAGGAGAACAAGAATAACAAAGCTAAGATCTACTGATAGTGATCTCTTGACTATTATAGTGTTTGTTTAGTATTTCTCTGGAGTCTGATGTATTGATTCAGGTTTTTTGAGCTACTGAACATGACACTTTAAATGTGTTGTTGCATTTGCAGCTCAGAATTGATTCTTTTCTTGAAGAAATTCACAAGGTCTGTGGGGGATCAGAGTACTAAAGGGAAGTATAAACTTCCTGCAAAGGAGGTACTGACTAGAAAAATAAATTAAATTAAACTGAGAGATTCAGATTTGGAGGATGACGAGAGTTTAAAATCGATGCCTAGTACCTATCCTAAATGCAATAAAGTAAATGTGGGAAGAGGTCTGCCACAGTTCAGCAGCCATAATTGCACAGGCATGGAGAGCTGTTCCCAATAACATAAGAAAGAATTCTGTTATGATGAATATCCTCCCCCTGCCCCCCCATACATACATTTTTTTTTCTCTATCCCTCCTGGTCTTTCAGAGCTTCCTGTCAACTCTGATGAATTCTGTGTGAAAGGCTCCAGCTCCTATGGTGAAGTGAGATCTGTTAATGGAAAGGTTTTATGCAAGGTGGAACATACCTCCTTGATGCATGATAGTTGCCATGTCACTAATGTAGGCTTTGAGACTGCAGGTCCAAGTGTAATTTGTTCAAATCAAATAAAGTGTATTAGTCTTGCCAGTGCTCATATTGTGCGTTGCTTAATATCAAGCAGACAATGTAATCCGTCCCTCTCATGTTTCCTAGGATCATAGGAAAGTAGGGCTGGAAGGGACCTCACAAGGTCATCTAGTTCAGGCCACTGCTCAAGGCAGGATCACCCCTGACTAAGCCATTTCAGCCAAGTCTCCATCTAAACTGCTCTTGAAAACTTCCAGGGATGGAAATTCCAGTTTCTCTACATAATCTGTTTAAAAGTTTGACCACCTCATATAAAAAATGTCCTCCCTAATCTCCAACCTAAATTTCCTCTGTCACATCTTGTGGCTATTGCTGGTGTTCTGTACCCCATAGCCACAGAGAAAAGCCCATTTTCATGCTTTCTATAATCACCCTTCAGGTATTTGAAGACTTTTATCAACTTCCCCCCCACCCTCCAGCCCCCCATCTTGTCTTTTCCAGGCTAAATAACCCTAGTTCTTTCAGCCTTTTCTCATAAATTTTGCCTCCTAATCATTTTTGTTGCTCTGTGCAGACCTTATTAATTATTTTCCAAACTGTCCACATCCTTCTTGAAGTCTGGGATCCAAGCTTGACACAGCAGTCCAAGTGAGGCCTCACCAGTGTTTGTGGTTTCAAAGAGGCCATGAAAATTAGAGGCTACTTTTAGTACAAAGAACATGGTTAGGCTAGAAATAATGCAATTGTCAACATCACCTGTGTCTCACGGCAGAATGACCTGCAAGCAAGGTCTACAGGTCTTCAAGACAGAAAGTTGCCTTCTGGAACATATTTCAAAATGTTATTAAAGGAATCATGTAATTCCAGGATCCCAGTAAAACCCTGGAGCAGTTTCAGAGAGGACCCCAGCTACTTTTTAACTTTGGAGTTCTTTGCTTTTGCCATGTTCCTTACAGAGGAAAATTTCCTTTCATTGAAAAAACGGCTATAAGATGGAACAAATGGGCTCTGACATAGTTCAGATGAACTGGGTGGTGCAGAACAGTTTATCCAACAACTCTAGAAATGCCCTTGTCTTCTGTACCTGTCCGGGAAGAGCTGTTCCTTCTTAACTGTTCAGCAAACGCTACATGCAAAGGACTCTTGGCTTCCAGGTAGCACCCTTTGCAATGGTGGGTGAAGTCACACCTTCAACTGAGGTGGGCAAAATCCAGCTTGTGGGTTGCATTGAGCCTGCATGGACTCCTTTTCCCAGCAGTCTTTGCCTGCATCGCTGCAGCCTATTTCCACGGAGACCCCAGGAGTGGCAGGGCCATGATACCACAGGGCCTGGGTTCCCATGGAGATCGACCCCAGCAGTGCTGGCAGGGTGCGCAGCTGGGCGAGGAGCTGCTCCAGGGCTGGGATCTTGTGGCAGTGACAGCGTGGCCCAGAGCCGGGACAGAGCTGTGATCCATTGCCTATATAACCCTGGGCAGGGGTGTGCAGGCAGTAGATGGCAGCTCTGCCCTGTCTCTGGACCTTGCTGTCACCACTGCAAGATCCCAGCCCTGGCCCTGGAGCACCTCTCCTCCTGGCTGCGCTCCCTGCCAGTGCTCCTGGAGCCAGTCTCTGACTCCATGGAAACCCTGGCTCTGCACTGCCATGGTCCAGCCACTACTGGGGTCTCCATGGAAACTGGCCACAGCAACATGGATTGGGGCTGCTGGTAAATGGAGTTTGCCCATCAACCGGATCTGCCATTTTGCCCACCCCTGCCTTAGACCATGCTAAATCTGTAGACTAAGGTCAATTAAAGTTGAAATGTGCCGTGAGGTTAAGAGTTAACACCTTTTCTTGCCTGCAAAGCTCTGATTTGCCACTAGGGGGCTGGTAACGAGCCAGGACACCTCCCTGCTCTGGGTAGGGGGACAAGGGGGCTGGGAGCAGGGCATCCTGGGATTCTGGAGGATTACAAAATTGCTCCTTCCATCACCTTGGAGCAGGCTGAAGCTACCATATTTCATGGTGTATAAATCGAGGTTTGAAGCCAAATTATTCATCCTTAAATTTCCACCTCAACTTATACACTGTGCTACTGGCATCTAGGGGCTTACCCGGCCAGGCTCCTGCCTCCTCCCCTCTGCCCCTGCCTAGAGCCAGGCTGGGCCCAGACCCTGTACGCAGAGACACTTACCCACGATGCTTGCCGGGAAGGAAGCGAGCGGGCAGGCACAGAGCGGAAGCAGTAAGCAGCGCTTGCCGCTCTTCATGCCAAGCCGCCCGGCTGCCCACTAGGGTTGCCAGCTCTGTTTGAATCTATGGCAGGAGGTTTCATGCAGTGGCGATGCATAAGGAGTGCACGGGGGTGCATCCCTGAGAGCCAGCGCTCCCCAGTTAGGTGACAGGCAGGGAGGGCAGGCAGGAGCACCGGTGTCCCCCTGAAAGTGCTGGCCAGGGAGTAGGGGCACCGGGCAGGAGAAGCTTTGCTGGTACTTCTAGGTTGGCCCCCTCTGGTCAATGCAATGGCCGCGGGGAACCCCGGGTTGCTGACTGGCTGCTGTGGGGCAAGTACCGCCCCCCTCCGACTCAGGAGGCACCAGCAACCCATGGTTTCATCACATGATGTAACAGCATTAATGATTTTATGTCAGGAAGGCAAATGTACATTACTTTTAGGACGCTTAGAAAACCCACTGGACAACTGTAGAAATCATATGCAACATTTCATCTTTATTTTAATGGATGCCCTATCCTTGACACCCCCCCCCGTGACTCTCAGCAGCCTCCCGGAGAGGTCTCTGTGATTCCCGCAGACTGCAGGGCAATCCTGGCGGGCCGGCAGCCCTGCTCGCCACGCTGAGCCGCCTCGCTGCCCACCCAGCTGTACGAAAAGTCTTACTTTTCTGATTTTAAAAAAATTGCGGTCTACTGATACACGGTGTCAACTCGCACACTGTGAAACACAGCGCTCAGAGTCCGCCCGCCCGCCACCAGCCCCCAGGGGGCGCTCCCGCCCGCCGCCTCGGCACGGGGAGCGGGCGGTGCCACTTCCTTTGCAGTCTCCTGGGAAACGGATGCAGATTTTGCCACAGGGAAGCCCCCCCGCCTCTTCTTGCCGGCGGCTTCTTCCGGGAGCGCAGAGCGAGCCGTCCCGCCCTGCCCCAGCTGTTTCTCTCCCGTCCCTGCAGCCCTTTGCCCCGGGAGGTGGCGCAGCCGGAACCCCGGGAGGCGGAACTCGTGCGCGCGTGGTCGGCGGGGCCGCCCGGGACGGCTTCGGCAGAACGCAGGCCGGGCAAGATGGCTGCCGCCATTGCGGACCCACGTGGGAGCAGAGTCGCGGCCGAGGAGGCAGAGGAGAGCGGTAAAGGGCGGGGGTGCCCAAGCCTGCTGGGGAGGTGTCCCGTGTTTCTCCCAAGATCGCGGGGGTGGGGGGTAACGAGAAGATGTATCACCCTTTTCCTCTTCCCTTCCACCCCCCCCCCCCCCGCTTGTTTCTTCTCTCTCC
>NW_005842031.1:1790531-1790927 GCF_000455745.1 Alligator sinensis | reverse complement strand
CCGCCCACACGTACGTTCACATGCACATGTGGATGTACAGGCGCATGTGCACACCTATGCAAGTCTGCACACATGTACTTGTCCACACATGCATGGAAACACATGCATGTGCATAAGTATGTGCACACAAATGCTCACATGTAAATGCATGCACATGCATGTGTGTGGGCATATATGTGCACACATGTATATGCTTGTGTAGGCTCACAGGTCTGGGGTTTGTTCCCACTGTTCAGAGCGTGGCTGCGGTGGTCCCTGGTCGTTCTGGTTTGCAGAGCAGGGCGAGTGCGTGCGGGAAGTGGGGGCATCGAGGGGGCTTTATTTCCTTGGTTTGAGTTCAGGCTGGATAGGGTGGAGATAATGCTGTGGAGCTTCTGCCCTCCTGTGGATGTCTGC
>NW_005842031.1:1780189-1790521 GCF_000455745.1 Alligator sinensis | reverse complement strand
GCTGAAAACCTTGGGGGTTTATGCTAAATTGGCAGCTCTTTTCTCCTCCACATGTCATTTTCTTGGCGCTATTTTGCTGGTCTCTGTTGCTTCTCCAACTTGTGCACCTTTCTGTTGAGGCTTTTGCCTCAAAGTCTTTAAGCTGTGTATGTTTTCTACTAATGTTTCTGTGTGGAAATAAAATAGGGTAGTATTTTTATTATTGTTGTTAATGCCAACCCATCAAATGCCCCCAATTACAAAAAGCCCCCAAGGCAGTGAAAAAGAAAATAATGGATTTGCTAAGGGCATAGTTACTACCACACTTACTTGATTACAAGATGGGTTCTTCCCATTTAATTAACATGAGAGGGGGGAAAACCCCCACACCTTACAATCAAGCACAAGGCAGTTGGGGGGGGGAAAACCCCCCCCCCCTGAAAAAACAAGGCACGGGGGGGGGGGGGGGGGGGGGGCAGGGCAGCCCCAACCCCACTGCCTTGGCACACCCTGTCACTCCTTCCCCACAGCCCTGCCTCCCCCCTCACTCCTTACCTTTGCTGTGCACTGACAGGCTCTGTCCCTGCTGCTGCCAGGGGCACAGGGCTGTGGAGAGGGGAGGAGGGGCGAACAGGAAAGCTGCTTGCACCCTTTTTGCCCCCCCATGCCTTCCCTGCTGTCTGTTCCCTACAGTCAGCCCCTCCTCATCAACTCTTGCCCCACCACCTGCACTAGTGGGGGAGAGGATGAATTTAAGATGATCTTCCAACAGTTAGATTTCACATGTGGAAAATTATAATGAATTTACAAAATTTGCACATGTAGAATCTGATTATTGGGGGCTTGTCTTGCATTCAGGGTTATTTTATAGTTGAGTAAATAAGGTATTGTGTTTTATCCAATTACATGTAATTATTCATTGGTTTAAGCTTGATGTTGCTGGAACTTTACAAATAATAATTACTCTTGTGCGTTCCTCCTTAGAGCAGTTCAGGCCAACCTTTTTCGCAGGTGTAATTGGCTCCAGTGCCACTCTTATCTTCTGCTTGAGCTGCCCCTCTGCTTTCTGTTCCCTGCTCATCTGCCACATGCCACACACAGATGCTGTCTATGCCACTTGTGGCGCACACCTTACAAATTGACCACCCCTGCCTTAAATTTTTTACTAGACTGCATTTTTTTTCTTCCAATCAAAATTGGCTTCTGTGCCTGCTTGCCCAGAAACAATAATTTGTCCTACATTTGTCTATCTTGTGAACAGCAAGATAGCCAGTATTAGAGGCCAGGTTGATCTGGTCAGCCTGAGAAAAGGGAACTTTATTTAAGAGACGACTGAAAGAAGATATCATTTCACAGGTTCTAATCTTGGAAGGAGTGATATATTTAACTTTAGGAATGTTTCCCCTGTTAGCTCAGTGAGCCCAATGTACTTATGTGAATAAAAGTTGGAAGTGTGGATATCTGTTTGTAAGCCTGGGACTTTAGTGCTGAAATAGAGGAATGAGTCCCAAGTTCAGGAAGGAGTCCCATAAACCCACAACAGAAGTTGAAGCATCAAGATTAGAGACTCTATTTTAATTTAGCATGAGTTGCCTATATTTTATCCCCAACTCTCAAGAGATGCTTCAGGATATTCAAAGTAATAGTTGTGACTTGTTGAAACCTTGTTCCTTTCCCTGTAGCAGCTGAAAGTCTAGGTCAGCCTGCAGATTGTGTTTGATAAAGAAGATTAGCATCTCTCCCTAGTTACTTCTGTCAGAATTGGAGCTATCCAATTACCTGAAAAAGAAACATCATTTGAACTTTCGAGTCTTTCTGTGGGTTTGGGTTTTTTGGTTTTGTTTTTTGTTTTGGGAAGGCCTTTAATTTTAGGATTGGGAGTAAAAGGGAAACATCCTTGGGTCATGAGACTGTTGTGCTGGGTGGGACATGCAGTAGCTTAGGGATGCTTGTATGCCTCTTACAATGATTTTTGTTTCCTGACAGTAATCTTTGGTTTTCAGCAGATGATTGTGTAGTGTTTAGAGTTAACATCCCACATTGCTGTCATTTAAAATGCTCGTTGGAACATTTTATTTGTCCTTTGGTTTCTGATCCTCTCCCTCAGGCTCATTCCCCTGCTTAACTACATGATTTTGCTGTTTTCAAGACTTTCTTCAGAATCATCAAGTCTAGAATTTCTTTAACAAAAACTGAGACTCATCCATAATTGTATGAATTACATTGCTTAAACTAAGGCTTGTTTAATCCCTATTCCACTGCAATAAACCAAAATGCATATAGCATATATGAGTAGTTAGGATTCCTAATTTCTGCTCCTGACACTGCTACTACTGGTTTACTTTGTGACTTGTAGCTTATCAGTTTAAATCTGTGTTCTACCTGGCCTGTCTGTAATATCACAGACAGTGCTTGAAGCCTAGTCTTACTATTACTTACGGAGGAATTCTTAAATTAGAGGTCCTGTGGAGGTGCAAATTGGAACTTTTGCCTCATTTCTACGTTTTGTAAATGGTAGGAGCGTTCTATGGGTTTTGTGTGTCAGGTTTTTTAGATGTCATTTAAACTAGTGCAAAACCCATTGCAGGTGTTTTTTGTTTTAAGAACATCTGTGACCTTTTGCACTAATTTAAAGGCTGATTTTCATTTTCTAAATGAGGTTTGCAATGACTTTGTTTACATGGATTTTTTAAATCTTGTATTTGTTACAGGTTCTAGGGTATATAGGCCTAAAGGCAGGTAGAATGTGAAATGGTTAATGAAGAAGGACCAGGGCAGTCAGGCAGAGCAGTTTGAATTGCTTGATAAGATGGGCCCATGCAACCAAAAATTATTTGAATACAGCCAAAGCAAGAACCTAGAGCTGGTAGCTGAAGTTAGGCAAATTCCAGTGGAAAGCCAGGCCCAGATTTTTAACAAAGAAGGTGACTAACTATTTAAATAAACTATCAAGAAACGTAGCATATTTTCTTTTGGTGATATCTTCACATTAAGACTAAGTGCCTTTTCTAGAATAAATGCTTTGGTTAAACTCCAGTTATGGGTTTTGGCGCAGAAGTAACTGGATGAAATATTAAGGGCCTGGATATATGGAAGATCCTATCATATGACTGAATGTTTTCTCCTAGCCTTTAACCCTATGGATAATCTTTGGAAAAACATACCTGTACAGATGAGTAGTTTTATCTCAGTTATACAAATGGCAAACTGAGAAAGAGACCCTTAGGTATCATTAAGATGCACTTTAGTTTTCAAAGTGTTTCAATAAAGTCAGTAGGACAACATGAGGTACCACCTACTGTGAGAAGGTGTATCAGGTGTCAGCCTCCAGGTTATTCATGTAAGGTCACGATGAGATTTTGGCAGACAGAAATTAATTCAAGCCCTCCAGCTACTTACTTTACTTGCAAGACAGCCAGTAACTTAAGACTTCTGAGGGGATGTGAAACCTATAACAGGCAGGTTATCATTAGGGATGTTGGCCAATTTGATGCCTGTCTGTTTCTGTGTATTTATGACTGAGCGCTCGCTCTCTCATGCACTGCTGCTGTTTAAAGAAAGTAACAACAGATTTTGAAAAAAAATAGGGTTTTTTCTTATGCATCTTGGGAGACCTGAGCATCTCTTTAATGTTCTAGCAGAGTTTGAGCAAGTCGCTTGAATCCCAGAGTTACAAAATATAGCTCTTCACATCCTGCCTGTCTGAGTAGGAAGCTATAATTCTGAAGGCCTTGCATCTTTTCCTTTTCCTCTAATGAACCTATACACAAAGCTTATTGGCTTGTGCACATGTGGGAAGTGCCACATTAGCATAGTATGTCTGGCTCTATAGATTTAAACACTAGGTGTCAGTGTTGCAGTTTTAATGTTTTGCCTGAAAAGTTGGGGGAGGGATTTGTTTTTTTCCCCCTCTTGAAATTAACTGCTTCTGATCATCATCATGTTCACTAAATCCATAATAAATTGCTGAGGTTTTCTTCCCCTCTTTCACCCCCCTGACCCTCCTCCAGCCCCTTAAATTATTACTCATACTAGGCAATGCTTACACAATGTACTTTCTAATAAATTAATCAGAGCAGTATATACCCCATTGGATGTTTTCTTGGGGGAATAGTTGTAGTAGGAAATGGTGCATGGTCCTGAATACTTGCATTATGCCTGCTACAGAATCACTTAGCGGTAGGATATTATTGAAAGCAGGAGTCTCACCTCCTTTATCTTTCTCCAGGTTCTGAATGGAGTTCAGGGCTCCCAGAAGACAGCTTCTCTTCAGAAGAGGAAGCATTAGAAGGTGACGATGAGGATGAAGCCCTCTGCACTGTGGATGAAAATTCAGCCAAATCCAAGGCTGGTACAAGTACAGGTTGGGCAGATGCCATGGCTAAAGTGCTCAACAGAAAGGTCCCTGAGAGTAAACCTACTATTTTGGTTAAAAATAAAGAGTTGGACAAGGAGAGAGAGAAGGAAAAACAAGAAAGGCTGGAGAAAAAAATGAAGGTGAGAAGGAGAGAGACACTATCCGTATAGTACTACCACTCTATTACTCACTGCAGGCAGATGGTAGAAGCCCCTTTTGGTGTAGCAGAAGGGGAGCAACTGGCAGAGCACTCTCTGAGAGCATTCCCAGCTTTGGTATATGTTTTGTCACTTACCTTATACAGTTTGAATATGCTGATACTCAGGGCATACTGTAAGTCCTAAAGGTTGGTGCATCATAGTGGGTAGTGTTCTAATTGTGGTTTTATCCTCACCTTTAAGTTTTCTTATGACTGTCCTTCAAATGCAATAGAGGGGCCTTTTTAAGGGATTAAAAATGAGAATCGAGGCAAATAGCCCATGTCTTACTGTCATACTAGATGCAAAAAACAAGAGAAACTCTGATGCATCTTACACCAGAATTGACCTTGAGGTGGGAATTGATGACCCCCATTCAGTGTCATCCTCCCCCCATCACCTGATTCTTCCTGGTGAAGTTCTATCTTTTTTTTAAAAGAAAAAACAAATACCTAAGTCATGTCCACTTTTGAAAGTTCCCTCCTGAATTGAGGCAAAGCCATGTAGATGATGTAATGGCATAGCTTTTATGCAGGATTGTAACAAAAATTAAAATTTGAATTTTTCCTTGATGTTAAAAGCGCATAATGCAGGCACTTTGAATGCTTTGGCCTAACAGTGCCGTTTTAATAGGGTGAACTCTCTCAGTTCTCTAGTTAGTTTGGGATGGGCTGTGATTAAGCTGTAGCCCTCTTTTGAATACAGAAAGCTGCAGTAAGAAATCCAGTCAGTTACTGTTTTGCCATGGCTTTATTCAATAAATATGTGGGGTACCACAAATTAGTAGTGGGCGGTGAGGCTGTAAGATGATTTGTTCACCCCTAGATAAACTCGAATACAGTCTGCCTTTTATTAATTCCATGCTGATGGAAGGTAGACTAGGGTAATTCTTTTGATCAAAGGCCAGAGCATGGTCATAAACTTATGAATTTGTAGTAGTCTGCCTGAAATTATAAAGATAAGGACTGTAATTTCATGAAAGAGTTTTTGTATAGTGTAGGCTCAATGTATGATAGCTCTGACTAGAACACTGTTAAATTGTTTAAGCAAAAAAATGTTGCTGCTAACTTATTCCTGAAGCAGGGGGTGGGGAGAAATACAGCTTTCCACTGTCACATTGGAAATAGAAACAGTATTTACTGTGGTTGATGATAATGGCAGAAAATATGATTAGGCTGGGTTCTAAAACATCAAGCTTCAAATGAAAATCAAAATGTTGCATATTAAAGCTTTTTTCCATTGAACACTTAATAGTCTCTCTGTTCGGTCAACATTCTTCCTTGTGTACCTTACATCTTGCTGTATCAGTTGATCACAAACCACAGTGCACTCACTGTATGATCCATTCAGTAGAGAACACAAAGTAAGGTTAGGCTTAAATATGACACACATTCAAAAATCATGAGTTTTAACTTCCATCTGTAAGACCTAGTGTGGGACCTACATATGGAAGTTAAAACTTGTGATTTTTGAACTCCTATGGTGTGGATAAGCTGCATCAGAAATATGATCTAGGGCTTAGAGTTTGGACAGGAGGGTGGTTCTTTAAATAATCCTCTCCTTTTTTTCCCATTTGGGTATCCGTGTGCTAGAACGGGTCAATTGAGCTGATTCCATCTATCCTCTTCCCAGATTCCATCTATCTGTTAGGGTGGAGTTCTGATACACCAGTTGCATACTGTTCCCTCCTGTTTAGTGTAGTTATTTATGAAGTTTGTGTAAAATAAAGCATATGGAGTTGTGAACTGTTCACCTGTGTGAGGTAAAGGACTTAGGATCCATTATGGAGCATGTGTGATTGAGATGCCAAGAGTGGCAGAGATGTCTGTTGATTGACAGTTGAGTGATTGTGCCACTTCTGAGGTGGTTGGGATTTGGACTGGTCAATAAGTGAACAGAATGAAGGTTTTTGACAAGTTGTGTGATTGATGGACATGTGTGAGTTGTGACTGGTCAACACAAGTGGAGTAACAGTCCTTTAAAAATGTCCTGCTGACCAGAGCTCAGCATGTTCGCCTGTGACTGAGGACAAATTAGGGTGTTTGTTGTCGTGGTCACCAGAGCCGAGGGTCTTCAGTAATAGTTTAGAGCTGCTGCTGTTGATCAGTGTGTCCTGCCATCCTTGGTTGGGTTGTCGCTAAATTGTTGTGGGTGTTTGGCCTTGCGTTGTAATCTGGTTGTCATCTTGGGAGAGTCCAGAGCACATGGCTTATTGTCTTGACTCTGGTGGGGGGAGGGGTCAAGTGATGAGAGAGAAAGTTTGCTGAGTGAGAGTATTTGTTTGGAACTGATGAGAGCATCTGCGTGTGAGATCTGGGGGCCAGCTGAAGGTGTGTGGATTTGTGAAGTGTCAGAGTGAGAATGAGGGTCTCTGTCTCTAGAGGGGGAGCCAGAAGGCAGCATACCTTATTCCCTTGAAACAGTGTGAGAAACAGAGTGAGGGCTGGGGGGCCTTGTGTGGCCAATAGCTCCTTTTCATTGCTGCTGAACGGCTACTGTTGCTTGTTGTAATTGATCCTTGTTCTTGTTGATTAATTATCATCATTGCTAATGCTGCTTAATTTGTTATCCCTGTTAATAGATATCCCTTCCCTATTAATATATGGAAGTGGTTATTTTGTTTGAGGAATTTAACCAGCTAATTAATGGGGTCTGATAGATGTTGCAAACTCATATCTGCCCTAGTCATGAATTTAATTGTTGATTGACCCCGATAGTTTGATTTTAATTAGCTGTGCAACTGTTTAACGCTCAACCTGAGTCTCAAACCATGTGTTGGTTTTTCCCCAATCAACATATCCTCTTTTCAGATTGCATATATCCTTTTTCCAGACCCCATGTACTGTCCTAGAAGACTCTTCAAGGGATTGTTATCTCCCAACAAGACAAGTGGTTGTTGAAGGACCAGATCAAGGTGCCACAAACTGACCTTAGGACCTGTCAGCCTGGACCCACATATGCAATATTTAGAAATTCCCTTTGCTTTCAGCTATACTGAATCTGTATGATTTATCATCTTTGTTTTCTTCCAGAATGTACTACCATAGTATGCTACATTTTAAAAATATGCAGTGTTTTTTTTCACATAACGATATTTGTATCACAGCTTGATAAAAAGCGGGAGTGGGAAATGATGTGCAGAGTCAAGCCAGATGTTGCCAAAGACAGAGACAAAGAGAGAGATCTTCAGAGAATTGCCACAAGGTAAGAAAGTGTTTCTGTGACACCTCCCCCTGTTTCCAATTAAATTGAACTCTTAAGGAGTGACTAGTGTGAGCCAAGTGATTTATACACAGGTCTGTGTTTTGTAGTATCAAGTTCGTGGAAAGGTTTCAGAAGTCATATTGAAACATTAGAATTTAGACAAGAATATATGGCATGTGCTAAGTCTTTGTCTAGCACGAGTGCTGTGTTTGAGTTTATTGTTCTGTTGATTCTGTTCTTAAAAATATGCAGATCAATCACATCTACCAGTTTCTCTACAGAGAGCTCACCAAGTTCATTGTTCTTGAGATCAGGTTACTGTTTCATATCACTTTAATGTGGTGCCACATGCTTTTGGCAAAACATACCGCCAGTGCGGTCTCTTTATCTCTTAATGTCTTGATGAAGACTTAGACGAGTAATTTGCTAGTGATATTAGCAAGTGAATAAGGAATAGCAAGGGAATAAGAAGTGATATTACAGTATTCAGGAATGGAGTGTTTTCTTATGTTGATGTCAATTGTTAAGTACCACATACCTCTTGGTAGCGTGTTTTGGCTGCCAAGGACCCTGCTAGGAGTCAGTGTTGTACTTGAGACCCCCAGTGATTTCAGTATGACTGTAAACACACTTAAGTTGTTTGAATTGGGTTTGTATTGATAGATCTTTGTCTGGTTCATACAATCAGGGGTGGAGGAAGAGAAGAATGCCTGGTGTGTATATGGTTATTTTCTATTTAATTGTTATGATTATAAATAGCTGTTCTTGAAAGCTCAGGGTCTCCTAGCATCTGCACCAGCTCAGTATTGGTTTGAAAGAGAAGTCGCTTCTGTAATGACAGCTTGATGCAAAATATAATGTCTGCTTTCTTTCTTATCCCAGGGGTATTGTACAGTTATTTAATGCTGTCCGGAAGCACCAAAATAATGTTGATGAGAAAGTAAGAGAGGCAGGGAATTCCAATAGAAAACGTGCTAAGCTGATGTCTTCTGTTTCAAAGAAAGATTTCATTGATGTACTCAGAGGTATGGAAGGAACAAAAAGAGAACAGAATATTGCTAAAACAGCCATAAAGAAGAAACAGGTAGGCCTGGTCTTACTCAATTCACACTAAGTATTTTCTCAGGAGTTACTTATCTTGGTTATTTAATAGTTATTAATTATTTGTGCCCATGCTGCTGATCTCTTTTTGCTGGCTACTAAGAAAGACTGATCCTCTCTTGCATCACCTCCCATCTAATTCTGATCTTTGCTTCTCAAAATCCAGAATACCAGGAAACGTCTGGGTAGTTTGTTAATCAAAATATGGGCAATTTAGGGAAGTGTAAAAAAAAAAAAAAAATTGGACCCTGCCTGGGCATTTACTTCAAGACTGCAACAACAAACGCTGGCTTCGCAACTCTCTATTTGAAAGCTGAACAGTGATGGTTAACCGTGTCAAACAGTGTTAAATGGTCTAGCCTTTTCTATAATGCCATTTTATAGAAGGTCATATACTGACCCATTCAACTTGTGCATTAGCAGTTTGGTCTTTTGGGGTTCAGTTGTTTTCAGAGGATCGTAAGACTAGAAACTAAATGGCTTTGCCTCCTCTGTCATGGTATCATTTTGTTATGGAAAGAGATTGTATTGACGGACAACAAAGTATGGACAGACAAGAAAGAAGGATAGTTAGAAACATTGGAAAGGTCAGTTTTAGGGTTTTCTTTTGTTAGTCACGTGCATGCTGCCATGGCTGCAGAATTCATGCTGATCTTGATTTATTTTGGAATTGGGAAATATAAGTCAATCACATGGTTGTTTTGATCAGACACTGGTGTGATGCAGACAAAGCTGTTGGACTTTGACTAGCTGGGGTTAAAAAAACGTTGCTAAGACATTCTCTCTCTCTCTCTCTCAAATTTCAGAAGTTGCAGGTTTTTACAACAATTGTGTTTTGTGTTTTGAACTTTGTGCTTGGTAGTGGGTGGAATACTTCTTGGCCTAGACCCATAGCAGTTAACTAAGTACTTTTCTGTGCCAGGAAGAAATACTTTAATCAGTGGAAAGACAATAGTTTGTCACATGTTTTTTGTTTGCGTGTGTTCAGGGAGTGTGCTGAAACAGTGCCTAGCATGAAGAGAACTCATAAATGTCATGCAAGTGTAATGTTAAAATACTTTAAATATTCTTTGGGTTATGAGAACAGTTTAACTTGGTGCTGACAGTTAATCTGTCCTGCTTGTTTGACTTCATATGGAAAAAGAGATCTAGTGGTTGTGCCTACTAGTGCTGCTGTAGTTAAGGATTTGTCATCATGGTTATAAATTTGGCCAGGGGTGATTATACATCAGCTGCAAAAATATGGCAGACAAATTTTGTAGACTAGTTTGAGGAAAGATTGTAGCCTATTTTGCCTTTTATCAAACTGTAGAGAAGGCTTGCTGACTGTGTCCTTCTCTGCCTTCTCCCCCTGAATTATAGGGCTTAAGGACATAGCTTTCAGGTGTCTCAGTGCTTCTGTTTATTTTTGAGTGCTTCGTTTTGGAGGAGTTATTGAGGGCATATGTTTTAAGTGCTTTTGGATGCTTGTCTCTCTCCTCATGTCATATCTTG
>NW_005842031.1:1737737-1780158 GCF_000455745.1 Alligator sinensis | reverse complement strand
TTTCCCTTTGAACAAACTTACAATGCCCAAAAATTCCTAAAGTGGTGCATGGATTCTAGGAATCTTACAATTCATGTTCAAGGCTAATTTTTTTTCTCTCCTAAGAGCTGTATCTTCCTGGTATAAATCCCCACTCTGCTTCCTTCCCCAATTCCTTTGGTTACCATGATCCTCTAGCCAGGATTGAACCAAACCTATCAGGGACTTTGTTCAAGCTGCTTTTAATTGAGGCTTGTTTTCTTTTGGGAACACAACTCACCAATTTTGCATATTCCCATTCTTCATCTTCTTGATGAGCAAGGCTGAGGCCTATACCCAGACATACATCTTAGACTAAATAGAACATAAAGTCCTGCTCAGTGGCAGAATGTTTTAGTTTTTCTCAGATTGTAACTTGCTGCTTGGAGCCTGCATATCCCTAGGGGAGGGATTTTTTTGTTTTGTGAATTTAGACAGATCAGGAGAATCCTTCGCTTGTGTGCAAGAGCTAAAAGCCGGTTTTGATAGCAAGATGCTATGCTTTTTGGCACTTAGAGCATATGGCCTTCACTGTATAAGAAAATGGAATGTGTTTGCTTATTTCAACATAAACAATATAAAAATGCCAATCCCAAACTGCAGGCACCTTGCCATCAATTAAAATACAGTCCACAATGATAGAAACACCACCCCACCCATATAAAGCAACCAGCCTGTAAGAAAAGCGTAGCAGAACTAAATCCCTTCAGTGAAAGTGAATCTTTCAAATCCAGCTTGAACACACTTAGGCATGTGATCAGGCTCTTGCTTCTTTCTTCTACATGCAGGCTGCAAATGCAGCAGATTTTCCACTTTTGAACTCCTGTCTGGAAGGGAGGCCGATTCTTCTGTTCCTCCTTCCCTCAGGGTTCTGGCAGCTAATCTTTGGAGAGGCCAGTTCTTGCATCCTCCAGGGACCCTTAGTATCTTGATCTCCTGTTGTAGTTGATTATTAGGGTATACAGATATAAGCATGTGGACATTTTTAAAACTCATTATAAAAGATCCCCCATGGCATTGAGATTTATTACAACAGCATAAACACCTTTCCAGTTTGGTTTGTGGTATTTACTTTTACAGTTTGGCATCTTAGTTATCCCCTTCCTAGACCTGCGTTTGTTGCTTATACCTTTGTATATGTCCCTTTTTTTTTTTTTTTTTTTTTTACATGCATCTGCCTAAAAATCTTCTGTGTATACTTTTTTTTTTTTCTCTTTCATGCAGCTGCAATAGGAGGACACACAAGCTGTTAAACATTTGCTTGTGCCATTGGAAACTGTAGCCATTTTTCAGGTTTTGTGCACCCAGATGGGAGTAATTACTTTTCTGAGTTGGAGCCAAAGACTTTGCCTTCATATCATTAACTGTTTATCAGGGTATTTCTTAATCCTTGCTGAGCCAGGTGACTTGAGTAATATTTTTCCCCCCTGTTTTTTTCCAAAATACTGTACACAATGCTTGTTTCTGGGTAAGATCATCTGATCTCCCGCCTTATCTGAATGCCTTTCTATGTGAGAGAAGAATGCAGTTGTTTAAAAGGAGTGACTTTTTAGTGCGTTTTTTTTTTTTTTTTTACAGTGAAATGGGATTTTTGGGTTTTATTTTGGACAGTTCTGGAAATAACATGTGCTATACTGAAAATCTGCCCTATTTTCCTTCTTTACCACCTATGGCTGTAACATATTGTAAGGAGTATTGACATTCTCAGTCCCCATCCGTCCGTGTCACAAAAGGTGCTTGTGCGTGTTGGCAGCTCTGGAGACCAGAATTATCTGTTCATCCATAGAACAGTTACAGTGTTGATAGTGGCAGTTCAGGCAGTGATCTCCTAACAAGCCCTAACCCTGCTTAGGAAGAATGATGCTGAAAGTGGGAGAAGTAGCATGTTGTTTGTACCCTCTCAGTCTTCAGCCTCTGAGATCAGTATCAGAGGAACTGATAAAGGTGATAGTTTTGTGATATGGATACTTGTCCACTAAGAACTGCTGAGATTGACACTCTTCCTATAGGCCCCATCCTACCAAGGCATTAAGTTTTGTTGTGATGGGTAAAGTCAGGAGAGGAAGGGCAATGGGACACAGAAATTTCTCTTGCTTTCCAAGGTTTTTATTATTGTCTATTAAGTCATAATTTCAGATTGCAGCCATTGAAAGATGACTTGTTATATTCTGGCTAATATCATGAAGATTAAATTAATATAGGACAAAATCCGTCTTCTTTTAAAGTTTAAAGCAAGGACTTTGAAATAAGTTAGATCAAGATAGTAAAGAAGGCTCATCTGCCAGTCTCCTGAACCGCAGCTCATAACAATGTGCTATTGGGGACCTAAAGAAATAGCCTCTTTTGAGGAGTGATTGAGACTTCTGATCCCTGAGATTAGTAGAGACTTAGTCAGCTAGCATCAAAGCTGACACTTCAGTTGCATTAGAGTAGTGATTTTCAATCAGGGTGTTGGGGCACCGTGGGGTGCTGCCAGCTCTTTTGAAGGGTGTCTTGAGGTGTGAGGAGATAAACAAGTAAACTAAGTAGGTAAGCGGGGGCTCAGGCTTGTTGCTGCCTGAACAATCCCCTGTTCCCCCTGCTCAGCCCCCAATGTAAGGAGGTATTGGCCTCTAATCTGACTGTGTTTAGAATTAACCTTTAAGAAAACAAAAACTCAAGGTACTACTTTCAACACATTTTTGGTCAAAATTATTTTTAAATCCTTAATATGGAGGCAAACCATGGGATTTGTATAATGAACTGATTTATCTAGCAAAGTTTTTTCTTCCCCCTCTCTTTCTAGAGTTAAAGTACACTTATGAATGCCATCTTGGTATCCAGCAAGCAAGTTCCAAGTGCAGATATTTGCTGGGACATGTTGGCCATGGCTTTTAAGAGCACAAATTTTTTCTGATGTCATTTTTTAAAAATAATTCATCAACATAATTGTGTTGGATGCTGGACCACAAGTAGAAACAAGTGAGAGAAAGAGGGTGGTATATTTCAAATAAATCACCTGACCACAGAAAAGTGTTTTTGAAATGAAAGGGCAAAACTTTTTGAAATCAGTAGGAAAGTGTTGTTTTTGTGTTTGTGGTTGGTTGGTTGATTGATTGTTTCCCCCCCCACCCTTACATAGATTTATGGGCGTTGTCATGCTGTTGCTTTGTTCATGGTCCTGATGGTACAGATATGAAAAAGGGGAAGCCCTCCCTACTTGCAGCTTGTTGGAGTGGCAAGAGTCTGCCGAGCAGCTTAGGCCAAGTCAGGTGAACTGTGTCTTGTCAGGAATGTTGAAAAAGGTGTACAATCCTGCTAGAAATGTGATAGGATGGCCTGAAACCTTTTTATGATTAAAAAAAATGTAGTTGCTATCACAACAGGAGGAGGTAAAAGTATTGCAGGGGAGTGTGGCACCAGATCATTGCTGCAGTGTTGTAGCATTTATATCTGATATTTTGGCCATTGGAAGTTTTCTGAATGTGGTGTAAGTATAGTGGAGACACTGTCCTAGTCCTAGTCCGAAAGAGAATTCTTTAAAATCTAATGAGAATCTTCAGTGATAGGAAATTACCTGGCAAAAACTAGGGGCATACCAATAAAGATTTTTTTAGCTGATACTGACGGCCAATTATTAACCAACCATATCAGCTGATCAACCAATCTGATAGCTGATATGCAGCCCAGCAGCTTTGAGAGCAGCACTGGGCTGGTAAGTCTGTGTGGGAAGGAAGGAATGTGGGGGTGCAGATTGAGGTTCCTATGGTGAGGGAGGGGCTGGTGCAGGGGCAGGTGATGCCTAGCTGGGACAGGGTGTAGGATGCAGCCATGGGTGGCTCATCTGGGGGACAGGGAAGGGGACGGCTCTCTGCCGCTGCATGTATCCCTGGGAGAGGCACAGGGGGCATGTGCCCCCTGGATTTCTGCGAGGATGGGTTGCCCGCTGTGGGCTTGAGGTCAGAGGCTGTGCCAGCCTCTTTCCCAGCAGGGTACCTGGGGCAAGAGTGGAGCAGGCAGTGGTGGCGCAGGAAAAGGGGGCTACAGGGTGGGCTATAGCCACCCAAAAATTCGCCATAGCCACCCCATAGCCCCACTCCAAGCACCTGCCTGTCCCAAGCACAGCCCTGGCCCAGCGCCACCGCTGGGAAGAGGCTGGCACAACCCCATGCACCCTCCCCTTGCCCCATGCACTAATTCAGGAGTATATGCCCCCCATGCCTTCCCCAGGCCTGCGCACAGAGGTGGGGAGCCCCACCCCCCTGCGTTCCCAGACGTGCTGCCTATGACTCCATCCCACACCCCACCCTGCCGTGCCTCAGCTGGGCAGCACCTACCCCTGCCCCTTCTCTAGCCCCACTCCCACCCTCACCGTGGGGGGCCTCAATCTGCCCCCACCACTTCCCTTCTCTCCCCCACACTCCTTCCCCACCACAGACTTACCAGCCGAACATTACTCTCCAAGCTGCCAGTCTGTGTTCCTGGCTCCATGCATGCTGCAGCTGTGCATGTGTGCAGTGTTTATCAGTGACATTACTGGCTACACCAGCCAAAAAAGCCAAATGTTGATAATGTCAATTTTCCTTTTGTTGGTGCCAATTTGATATGGACCAATAAATAGATCAGTGTGCCTCTAGTAAAAACCATTTGGCCATTTGTTTTGGCAACTTTACCTAAGGAATGGTGTCAGCAAAAACTAGTGTAGTTTGTGTATTGAGAAGAGATAAGTAGCATCCAGGTAAAATAGAAAGAGTTAAAAATAATACAGTATTGGACTTCAGTGTGTTGTTAACACTTGTCTGCGCTTCAAACAGGATGTGCTACAGTATGGTCAGTATTGTAGCAAGGGGTGGCCAAAAAAACCGAAGCAAACAAAAAAAAAAAATAGCAATTGCCAACATGTTTTTAATATTCAGACTAGGGTATGCAATTAATTTATCAAAACAGTGGGCTACCCCTTTCAGTTCAGTTGAAACATCTGTAAGAAAACATAGTTGTCTCATCCTGCTAGTCACTAGTCATAATTTAATCTCCCAGTTTGGGTACCCAGCTTTTGTTAGTTGGAGTTTTGTACACATTCCTTTATTTAGATCAATATTCCTTTTGTTGTCGGTAGGTCATTCTGCTGGATCTGGTTTGAAACATGGTTACATTTTTCATCTAGGCTCTTTGTTTTGATCACCATTTGTGATCACATCATTAAGACTGTTATAAGTGTGTGGAGGACGAAATAAAGTAACACAGGCAAACTTAAATTTAGTGTTTCTTAGCTTTTTGCTTTTTTCACTGTTGACTTTACACCCTTATCAATGTTCTCTTAACGTTGCACGTATAATTTTAGCATGTGGGTTGTGCTTTTGTTTAAGTTTACATAACAAAAAGCACAGTATTGTGTGGAACCATTTCAGGCCTAATTCGGATCCAGTTTTTTCAGCAGAACCAGGATGTTTAGATCCATGGCTCAGTTCTTCCATTAGCAGCTACTCCACTTGCTCAAAGAAGTCTGTCTGCCACCTGTGTTAGCCTTTGGAAGGGGATGGAGAGAGAGCTGATTAACCCAGGTACAGTATTTCAGGACTGTGGCAGTACTTTTAGGTTGGGAGGGCTAAATACAGACAGTCACAAAGCCCAAGACTGAATTGATTCAGTCTTTGCAGGTTAGTCTAAGCTGCAGAGATTGAATCAATAAGCAAGTGAGCACACTTTACTTGTGATTCAGGAAATGCAGCAACATGCCTGCAGTGGCTCAAGCCAGAAGCTGGGGAGCACTAGAGCATGCCTGCCAGCCACTGCCGAAGGGAAGGGAAGAGAGAAGCCCTCCAATACTTCCCTTGCCACACCCCTCCCTGCTCAAGTGGAGGGGATGTGGCCAGGCCCCAGCCTGGAGCTAGCTGAAGGGTCTGCCTGAGGGGGCATGAGGGGGTGCTTGCCAGGCTGTGGAGGGGGTGGGTGGGGGAAAAGGTAGTGACATTGAATTCATAAAAGTTTGACTAAGAATAGTTCTTTCTCTGAAGTGAGCATTAAACATAGCTCGGCTGTACGTTCGCTTCTTCTTCCTACTGTCCCCAAGGTCTCTGGAATTTGCAGTCCACAGCCACAGCAGTAGGAGTCTGCAGGGTTGTTCATCACTTCCTCTTCCTGCTTTCAGGTGTGTCTGGCATTTGTAGTTCACAGTCACAGCCAGCAGTAAGTTTAGTAAGGTAGAGGGGCAACTCCATCCTTGTGGGAAAGCAAGTTTACTCCCTCCCTGGCCGCAGACCCCAGTCAGAGTTTGCGTTGTGGGGGGGCCAGTGAGCCAGCCCTTAGTACCTCAGCTAGGGAGCAGAGGGGTGGGGCCAGCCCTGCTCTCTGGAGCAGACAGCCCAGCCCAGCCCAAGGCTGCAAAGCATGCTGGGGGGCTGTGATTTAACTTGAACCAGGAAGGGGTCTGCAATAGAAGTTTCATTAACCAGTTTGACCTAAATCAGTTAAGTCTGATACTACATTCAACAAGGTTTATCTTAAACCAATTTTGCCTTTTTTAAACTGGTTTATATGCTCTGAACTTCTGTTCTGTTACAGGTTTAAACTGATTTCTGATCACTTAAACCAGTTTATGTGTAACTTCTGTCCCTAGCGGAGGAGTGCAGTGTGCGTTAGTGCAGGACTGCCTGGTGCAGTGAATTAGTGGTATAGATAGACCTAGAAAGTCCTGTTCAATCTTTGGCAGGCATGAGCTGGAACAAGCTTGGTCTTTCTGGGATGGGGCATGTATCTCAAGCACGCTCAATAACGACAGGTCTTTCTTGGAGTTTATCCTGCAAGCTCTAGTGGATCTCTGCTGAGTGTGTATGAACTCGGTTGTTTGTTTGTTTTTTAAGAGCCTCATAATTTAGCCAGATCTGCTTGAACTTTCAGTGGGACAACAGAAAACTCCAGCTCCAGGGTGAGACTCCATCACTTAAGACCATGCTTCAAAGCATAAGGGAGATGAGGGTTTTTTTACAGTGTAATGCTTGTAAGACTTTTTTGGAAAAAAACAGCATTTTAACCTAACCTCATACTTTAAAATGGCTAAATCATTTTAGCTGACATTTTCCCCCTCCAAATAAACAGTTCAGAACAAATACATGGCATGAAAATTTCAAAACAAAAAATGTTTGGCAAAGTTATTAGCAGATGGAAGTGGGGGTTGAATAACTTGAATGTCTGGCCACAATAGCTAGAGGTGGCACTACCAGCTCTACTTATAATAAGATACAAAAATAAATCATTTAAGATTATTAGATTAGTGATGCACAGGGGATTCTGGTATTGCCTTATTTTCCTAGCTATTGCTATTTTGATATTTTTTTATTTGTGGTGTGCATCTTCTTATCATCCTATAAATACATGATACACAGATACCAAAATGTCCAATCCTATTAGGACTGCTTTATTGAATTCTAAAACTATCACCTCCAGAGCTATTTTAACTAGAAATGTTGTCCTGAACCAAATTTGATTGGATTGTGTTTTGACTGAGGCTTTAGCAGCCCATAGCATCACAGCTTGCTTAGTTGAAGCTTGTCTTACTAATTTGGACCTTTATTTTCATGTGCCTCATGTTGCATGGCAGTATCAGAAACTTGTTCCTTTGCTGCAAAATGTTTTAGATCATTGTTAGTTCTGTGGGTCCTTTTTAGGAACCCTATGCTTTCTCTCTCAATTCCAGTTCTTTCTGCTTGTTTACAGACTTGCCACCTTGTCAAACAGTGTTATGGAGACAGCTGTCTTCTGATTGTTGGCTAAACTACTGATTAGCAGCTTTCTACTCCTTCCTTAAAGTGATCTGGTGACAGAAGCCTGTAAGGCCAAGGGTTTTCACCCAAACCCCCTTGGTAAAAAAAAGTCAGAGCTTTTGGCTCTGATTTTAAGGTGATTAAGTTTTGTTTGTTTGTTTGTTTGTTTTTAAAGGGGAGTTGCTTACACACAGGGCTTGCTTGGGTTAGATTGTCACAAAGCAGCTCTCTTAAGGTCTTTCTGTAATTATTGGCAGGATAACTTAAATAGAGAAAATATGCTTCAGAACAGTGAAAAAAAGGTTTTCTACTGGAAATCACTGAAAGATTAGGGAGAGTTTATTTGAACCACTTTGTTTTGCCCCATTTCAGCAGTTTGTCACAGATCATCTTGAAGAGCAGTTTTCTCAACTCTTGTAACTTAAGAGTAGTTAGCTGTGATGTGTTCTGACTTTCACAGTTGCAAACCAGTGAATAATATATTAAATATGATCTCTGTTTACACCTGCATTTCCTCTTATTTTTCTTGATAAACAGAGTAGTTCAGGAGTATGCTGGGTTAAATTGGAGTAGTTGAAAGGTTTGGTAATGTATTTATTTTCTTAGAATCTGCTCATTTTTTAAGGAGGGCTTCAGATTGGCACTGAACTTAAAAAAGGATCTCTTTTGGGGGTTTTTGTTTTTTAAACCTATTATTGTTACAGATGATATTAACACTGTCTTGCTCAACGATCAAAGAGGAACTACCTCATTTCATATGGTTTACTCTGAGCTTTGACAGCTCTGTGTGTACAGTCTACAGTGTGTATAGTGTACAGCTCTGTGTGTACAGTCTCTTTCACTTTCTCTTAAGGCCAGTTTCATACTTTGCGTAGTGTGAAAGATCCATACAAGAAAAACATGCAAAAAAAATATTGTGAAGCCATGAGTAGGAAGCAAAGAAGAAGGAAGAGTGGGACTCGGAAAGTGTGGATTAAATTTTCTGCTCTGCCACAGACCTTGTGAGATCTTGGGCAAATCACACTACCCTATCTAGTTCCCTATTTTTAAAGTAGAATGGATTAATAGGTGAGTTATAGACATCAGTGTATTGGATATTTGGGAGGTACTTGCGTACAGTGTTATGCTATACTTACACTATTAACAGCACTGTATCTAGACTCCTGGTGGCCCCGGGCAAACTTCTAGTATTGGGCCCCCCTTTGCCAGAGATAATGATGATAATAATAATAATAAAAATTACCATTTTCAGGCCCCTTTTTGTCCAGGCTCCGAGCAGCTGCCTGGTTCGTCCATACTTGTGGCCGGCCCTGGCTATTAGTATTTTAAGTAAGTGAGAGGACTTGGAAACTAATGTGTAAACTACCTAAGGATTCCTTTCAACAAAGTCCTCCTTTGGCCAAACAGTTATATTTTAGGGTTTTAAAGGGTTTGCTGGTCTGAAATGCTGTATTTATTGAGTGCTAGCCAAGTGCAAAAATATTGCTTCTGGTCGGTGGAAGCTGTAAAAAAACAAATCTCTTGTTCGGGTGTCCATTGAAGTCCATTTTTCCAGGACTTCAATTTCTAAGTGGCTACCATCTTGAATACTGGAACAGCTAAGATGAGTGCCATGCACTATCAAATAAAGGCTTCCGTTTTTCACTTTGGCAGCTGTACCTGCTGACTGTGGAGATGTTAGCTGCTTTTTTTTTTTTTTTTTTTTTTTTTTTTTTTTTTTTGGTGATAAGAACAATCTCAAACTTTATTGGGAAATAACTATGGGAATAGTCCAAAAACCTGAATTTGCTGACTTCGCAACACACTGCAAAAGCTGTGTTCTTTGTGCGGGAGTAGGTTTTGGCTGGATAAGAGGGGCGGAGAATGTGCACTCATGCATGCACCTATAATAGAAGCATTTCTTCCTGAAGGTTCTGTAGCTACCAAGTTTTGTGTGTCAGACTCCTTTCACAATCCATGACCTCCGGTATTAGTCTTGGATCAACAGTTAGAAAGGGATCTTTCTGTATCCATTTACTCTGTTCTTTTGTCATGTATTTTCCATCATCTGAAGTAGAGGTTCTCCTATATATTGCTTGCATATCGGCTCAGCACCGATAAAAGGGTAATTTATGTTATCAGCTGTTGGCTTTCTTTGGCCATTGTAGCTGATAATGTTCTCCGATAAATTATACCTTCTGGTCTGGGCCCCTGGATGCCTGGGTTTCCTCAGGAAACAGCGGGTTTCCCCTTGTAGGTGGCAGTGTTCTAGCCTGCAAGGGGTCCTGCTTGGGGCTGCCAGGAGCAAGACACAGGGGGTACCGCATGCATGTGCCTGGCTGCATTCATGCACGTGGCCAGAAAAACAATCAGGAAGCATGGAGAGCACCTCCCTGAAGGTAAGTCTGTGGAGGGGAAGGGGCATGGGGTGCGGGGTAGATCAGTGTTCCCACAGTGCGGGAGGGACTGGAGCATAGTCTGGGAGCGCTGCCCAGCCAGGGCAGTGCATGGGACCGGGGGTGGGGAGCAGGATTGAGCCATGGGTTCCTCATCCAAAGGACATGGGAGGGATGGCTCCCCACCACTGCACATACCCCCCGGGGGATGCATGGGGGGGGGGCATCTGCCTCCCCCCCCATTTGTGCACGGGGTGAATGTGGGTTGCTTGCTCTGGGCTCTGCTCTACTGCCTTTCCCTCGGGAGCCCTGCACCAGCTGCGCACCCCCTGCCTACCTGGCAGCAGTGGGGGTGGCGAGTTGTGCCTCCTGCTGCCAGACAGGCAGGGGACATGTGGCTGGCACAGGGATCCAGGTGCAAAGGCAGCAGGGTGGAGAGCCCTGAGCCCACTGAGCAGCCCGCATCTGCTTTTGCCCCACTTGGCTCTGCTCTGCTTGAAAGCATCCCTGCACTTAAAAATGGTGGTGGCGGTGCTTGAACTAAAGCTCATTTGATGAGCTTTAGCTCAAGCGCCCCTGCCATTTTTAAGCACTGAGAGGCTGATACATGTGACGCCGGAGGCTGCTGGAGCATGTCAAAAAAAGACGTGTATTTACGTCAGTACATTTTAGAGTACTAACATAAATAAACTTTTTTTGCGCACTCCAGCAGCCTTCAGTGTCGTATGCAACCAAATTGGTTAGTGTATCGGTATTGGCCAATATGGCTTGTTAATAGTCAGCTATCAGTATCAGCCAAGAAACTCTTTATTGGTGCACCCCGAATCTTAAGTGCTGAGGGAAACTCATTTTAGTCCTCATTGAGTGTGCAGCTGCCCATAAAGTTAGACAATTGCATAATGTAGGAGTGACTCTTCTATATAAACTGGTTGCCTTGATAAGAACAATACCTTCTACTCATAGAAAGGTATCGGGGTTCTTTGGTAGTCTTCTCCTTTTCCTTTTTAAAATATTCAGTTTTGTAGTAAAACTCTTTCAGGACTAAGACCCTTTTTACTGTAGGCCCTTTCCTTCTTCAAAAAAAGTCTGAGTGATGACTAGCCTATTCCTGGCTTGATTAAGTTATTAATACTAATTTTTAATTCAAATCTGATATCCAGTCTGTGCTATCAGATTTATGAATTTCAATCAGATTCTTGGTAGGGGGGAAGGATGAGAGAGTGGGAGAGATTCAGAGAGTGTTTCTCTTTGAGGGATTAAGTCTCCTGATTTGAAGTGTGTGTTGAGGGCTCAGATCAAGTGTAGTATTTTTGTCTCCTTTTCCAATTAATAATGCTGTCCAAATCCAGTCCATCTGTTCTGTAGCACTTTTCTAAGTAAAGCTATTGCTTAAAAGGCTGTAATTTTTATTAATTGGAAGTCCCAGTCAGGGCCAAGGACCTCTTCACTCCTGGCACTGTTGCTATATTTCTTCTAGATACATCTTTGCAGTAGCCTGAGAGCTTCCCTTGGGTATGCTGTATAACAGGTGGGGTCAGTGTTGGCTTCTGAACTCTGGTTCTTTTTTAATTCATAGCAGGGCTGTCTAAAGTTTGCAGCATGCCTCACCAGTCACAGCTTCTGGGATGCACACCACAAGGACTTTGTGCTGTAACAGCCTGTTGCATTAACCCCATCCCTGGCTGCTGCTGCACATGTCTGCCTACTGTCACAGGCCACACCAGCCTTCTACCACCTCACACCATGTGAGCCCCCATGCTGCTGTGGGCAGGCAAGCTCCCCCTTGCAATGTAAGCAGTGTGAGCTCATTGTTGTCATGTGGAAGACCATTTTCTTGCCCCTCATTTCCTCCCACCCAACCCCTCGCTGCTGCTTTGCAAACTGCATGAGCTCCCAGCTTGATTCCCCATGCCAGTGCTGTGGTGCAGGGGCAGCTCAAACCTCCCCCTTGCTACCTGGGTAGCAAGCTTACCAGGACTCCTCCAACCATTCTGCACAGCCCCAAAGACACCTGCAGCTGCTGCCACTGCTACAGCAGCAGGAGCAATACAGCATGGCAGCCACACAAGAGCCCATTAACCCCTCGTGGGCCAAATGTGGCCCAGGGACTGCCAGTTGGACAGTGCTGGTTTATGGAAATATAGGTCCAGCCAGTATATGGTTGATGATAGTTGTATTAATTCTATTCTGGGAAGCTGTTTGACACCCCTTTGTCGGCTGCAATGTTGAGCTTCCTTGCAACTGTCTGGAGAAACTATTTAGTTTGAGATGTTTGTTTGTTTTTTAAGAGGTTCTTTTCCTTAAATAAATACTTCCCTTTAGTCTCATTTTATTTTTCCTTCTAGGATCACAGGTGGAATTTTCCACTAAGTCCATATAATTCTGTCAGTCTGAACCAGCACGCGTTCCTGGCACAGATGACCAAGATTTGGCAGGATTGTCAGCAGCGGCCAGGGGTTAAACTAACATAAAATTTATTCTTTCTGATACAGCCTGGTCTTTCCAGATCAGGGTGAAGCTACTTTTGACAAGCATTGTGACTACCCTAAACCTTACCTGGTATGTAAACAAAGTTTATGGGTCTAGTAATGCTAGCCTCTTAATATGTTATACAAATATTCACCAAATAAGAATGGAAATAAATGCTAACTTTTACTTGTTTAAAAAAATTCACACAAACAGCTTCAGCATACCATCAATTTCTTACCTGTATCCCCATTATACCTAAGAACCCTAGTTATAAGCCAGGATCTTGTCCTGCTTGTACAAACACAGGAAAGAAAGCCTGCATCTGCCCAGAATCTGAAACACAAGAAAAAGGCAAGTGTATACAGGCAGAGTATGAGGAAGCAGCGTATTGATTGCCTAGACTGACTAATTTTAGTGCATTGATGTCCTAACCATGATGGGTGAGTGGGTGGATTTTGTTTCTCATAAGTAATGCAGTGAATGAGTATACGACTGACGGAAATTAATGAGACAGCTTGGGGAATGAAGGTGTTTGTCTGAAAATGAAGTGGGTTATATACACAGGCATTGTTGGACCCCAATTTTTTCTTTTGCAGTATGTTTCTGTACATCAGTTGTATGAAAATTTGTTATTAATAATCTTTAGTGTAGTAGTAGACATTCATTTTAGATATCAGATATGGTGGTTCAGTTTCTGATCTGTAATGTTGTATCTCATCGATTTAAAAAAAAAAAAAAAAAAAAATCCAGGAAGAAGACAACTGTACGTTCTTCTAGAAAGTAATTGACCACCTTGCTTTACTAGGGCTTAGACACATGAGCCATTTATACTGGGATTTGAGCTAGATGTACAAGCAGTTTATCCCAGCATAATAGATTTCAGTCTGCTGCTATTGCTGTACTTTGTCTGAAGCATTCAGCATGCTCCACCAGTTGTGCTGTTAGTTGGGAATTTGGCAACAGCCTGAATTCCTTGAGCAAACTGCTTTGGGGGGGTGAGCTGTGGACTCTCAACCCCTACACAATTATAACTTACCTTGGTGATGTTTTCCCTCTTCCCAGGGCAATTTGACCACTGGTTTATATGGATGCAGCTACATAATGCGCAGCCATAAACTGCAGAGTTTATTGTTCCCAGGAAGCTCCCAGGTGTGTGTTTTACACATGTGTCTGGACCACAGCTCAGTGAGCCAGGTCACAGCGGCTCTGGCTGGCAGGGAGCCTGGGCTTGCGGGGGAGGTGGCACCCAGCTCAGCGTGCTGCAGAGGGGCTGGCTGGCACATGAGGGTGCTTCAACATGGGGCTAGCTGGCAGGCAGACCCCGAGCTGAAATACCCTTGTGCCTCAGCCAGCCAGTCGGCCTCTACACATATGCTGCTGGTTGGCCTCTACATGAGAAAACTGCAGCAGGGTAGGACGTGTATTTAATATAAGTCCTATCCTCCTGTGGAATTTATTAGTTTTGTGCACCCTAATAGGGGCGTACATATAGATGCTGAGACGTTTACTGCACAGTTAATTAGTTAACTGCACAGTAAACGTCTTGTGTAGATACACCCAGTTACTCTGTTACAGGTTTACAGCATCTATTTGCACCTTGTTGGCACCAGTACAAATGTGTCATGCCTAGGCTGTTTAGGGGTGATATCTGTGATGGAGAAACATAATTTGGGCTCATTGTAACTCTCTGCACTGTGTTGCTTGACTTCTGGGATGCTGTAATTTGAGTATCTTGCTGTATATTGCAGGACACTACTTGCATGTACCTACGTAAACATTTCCTACCCTTAATATCTGCATTATACTTTACAACTATGTTTAGGATAGACAATCTGATATTTTAAGGAGTGTTTGTTTTTCAGGATGTTTGCATTGGCTGCACAAGAATAAATTAAGAGGAGCCTATTTTCTATTGTGCTAAACAACTTTCAAATGCCCTGTAGGCTATTCTGTTTAAATGAATTAGTTTTCCATAGAAGAAAAGAGTTTTAGAACAATATTCAGCTTAGAATGTAATTAAAGCCAATACTACCATCATTGTGAAAAATCACACTTCTGTTTGGACTCATGTTACTTATGTTAGTACAAATGGCACCTAAAAGGCTAACTGAAAGGAAATGAGAGGCAAGGTTCTACCCAGTCTCTTTTGCTTGTTTAACTACAATTCCTAAATGATCTGTGTAGTCTGTTTCACAATCCCTTCCCTTTATAGACTATGTGTTTGTGGCTTTTTTCTTTATTAACAGAATAAGGGAGAGGCGGGGGAAGGAAACATAAACTATGAAAACGTAACTGTAAAATCACATACTGGCAGGGTAGCCTATTATTTCAAAATTGCTTTGAACTCTTGGGGGGTTTTTTTCCTTTCTTTTTCTTAACTGATCACATCAAGTTGATTTTGGATTCTTTTTAAGTGGGATGTGCATAGTTTGTGTCTTCTGGAAGGCCCATGGTACAGTCTGGATATATAAATACAAGTGAATGGTATTTTTTCCGGGGCAGCTCCCAGTTACATTACTCCTAGATATTTAATTACAATTTTAAACAGGTGCAATATGAATTTCTTTGCCAACATGTCCATATGTTGTCTTACAGCCGCATGTAGTAAAATTCTTCTTGCCATGGAAAGAATTTGGGGATGGTTGCTGTCAGAGGGAGCACCACAATCCGAGCAAAGCACCAAAAACATATTCTTTCTTTCTTTATTTTATTATATTGTGTTTTTTAATTTATTTATATTTTTGCATCTTGTGAGGTGAATACTCTTACAACTTGCTGTGTGTTTTTTTTTTTTTTTTTTTTTACCCAAGCGAATCAAAACTTTTTCTTGTAAATATCTTGGAATGCAAGCGACTTAATTACATCTCTTTACAATCAAACATTTAATAATGATATTTTAAAAAGGACTTTATTTTACTTTCTTCTCTTCTCTTCTCTTCCTCCCCCGCCCTCTTTAAGCCAGATGAATATTTGTTCTTAGGATCTCTGTAATGCAGCTTGGGCTTTATCGGGTTAGTGTGTGGTTAAGCCTCTGTGCGCACTAGGTCAAAGCATTCCTTTCTCTTCACCACACCACTGCAAATAAGCCAAGAGGAGCATGTAAGGGGGTGGGGGGCAGAGAGGGGGATTCCTCGCTCAGATCACTAAGCTGTGGGTGGTCTTCCAGCTACGCTCAAAATTAAAATCAACACTTGTGCCTCAATTTCCTCTCTGTAGTAAGTCCAGTGGTTTACTTGCATGGAAGTTGGAATAGGAGCGACTGGAATCCAAACATTGTAAACAATTTGCTGTAATGTTTGTTTACTGGAAATGCCTGTGTTCTTTCTAGTGTACACAAGAGACTCCTAGTTAGAGCTATGAATAAATGAAATCATGTGTGTTTCTCTTAACATCAGCAGTATGGGGTCATTTTAAATATACTATAACATTTTTAATTTAGTCATTCTGATTTGCTGTCCAGAGGGCTCGTAAATGTGTATTGAATGACACTTATCTCTAAGAACAAGTATTTGGAGAAATTACCCTGGAGCATAAGGGTATGTTGAACAACTGGAATATTCTAGGAACGTTAAAATATTTTCCCAAACCAAATTGATGTATAGTCTGTTCAGAGAATGTAACGTGTATGGTTTTAACAATTTGTGCGTGAACGTAGTATTTGTGAAGGTTGCCAGATTGAGAGCCCAGGATAGTAAGATTCATAGAATGGACACAGAACAGAGATTTAGTCTTTACAGCAGGGACTTTATTTGTGTATCTGTCCAGGCCCATACCCATTTATGGTGCTTCATTATGGGTGGAACTGGTAACACTGCCAATAGTTAAGAGCAATTCACGCTTTTGTTTCCAAGAAAATGGCTTAACTATTCCTTAGGCTAAGATTAGGGAAAAATATTTGTTTTTGCCAGTGTTTTAATTTTTTTGTTTCCAGCTGCCTTCACCAGATTTAGCATTGCAAGATAGTGTACACAGTGGTGTAGTGATACCCAAGCTAGCTATAAACTATTAACTAAGATAATTAAGTTGTTAACTTTTTGTTATTGGAAGCAGTCTACCCATGTCAGCACCAAGACATGTACAAGCTTGTGTGCCCTAGTTGTTGTCAGCCAGTGTTGTGGAGGTACTATAGAGGCAGGAATGGAAGTGGTTTAGTGTTGGGTCAGATGTGCTTTTTATTATACCATGATTTTTTTTTTTAACTTCTACCCAGATTTTTCCTAATTGGCAAGGCTCTGAAATAGCCACCAGCTTGTGCTCAGGAGGGTTTGTTAGGTTATTCAATTCTTGATCTTCACTGAGTGCTCCTCTTCCCCTGTGAACTTAAGTGTGCAGTGGGCCTGCTCTCCAGCCCTGGAGCATATACCCTGGCTTGGGACAATGAGTTGAAAACCCTTTTTTGCATATGTAATGGAATGCTGGGCTCTAGGACTTGGGTGATGTCACATTTCAGTCCCTTTTTTGTGCCCTTTATATCCCTTCTTAGTTAACGAGGTCATATACCGCTTTCTTAAATATGAAGTAGTATTCTGTATTGAGTAATTCCTTCCATTTTATAGATGGAGTAAACTGTTTTAAAGAATGGTGAGGTAGTGAAGTCAAGCATCCAGAAACCAAGAAATGATAGAATTAAAAGGCCTATGCACTTTTTGCATGTGCAGTATAATGGTCCATCAGTGGGATATTGGACAAGATCATGTCATGCAGGAGTACAATGGAGAGAAGTTTCGTGGTGGCATTTCATAGTTGCAGATTCAAGCATACAAACATGTTCTTCAAGTTGGGGGCAATAGTATAGACTTTCCCACATTGCTCTGTTTGATGTCTTTTTATCTTGTTCAGTAGTAACCAGCGTTAGGGAGGTGAGAAGGAAGTTTGGTCTCCTTGGCCAGTCAGTCTGTTGTGTGTCTTAAACTGTAGATGGAATGTAGTTCTAAGGGTAGTAATTGTCATGTGGGTATAACTACTAACAGATTAGGAATGCCTTGTTGCAGCTTGTTCTTCATTTAAATGTTTTTATAGCACTAGTTTTGATTTATTTTTGACTAGATGGTGGTGATAGAAAAATAATTCATGAACTCTTGCTTAGGACTCTTGTTTTACTAATGTTGCAAATGACATGCTTCCATTAGGAAAGAGATGACTTTCTCTTTTTGATAACTGCTTCAGAAATTTGACAGAAGTCCATTCTGAGATGTTTCAGTTGCATTTGTTTTTCATGTCGACAAGTGCCTCCTATAATATATTTGGAGCTTTCAGACTACTGTATTGAACAAAGTGGGTGCAATCAGAGATGCAGTTTGGATTAATTAGGCTTTAAGACAAAAATGCTAGAAATGTTTTATCTTGACTTAAAGCTGTTGCTTAAAATGTTTATATTGGAAATTCCTTCCTTGACAGGTACAAATAAACACCTAATTGTAGACTAAGGTAAAGAGAGAGAATCAAAAAGGCAAAAAAATGCCTGTGCAAGCAATAGTAGTTCATCTGAAGTATAAAATGAAAGCAAGGGAAATTTAGGATTATAACCAGCATATTAGGTTTGCAAAATATGTGCGGGCTTGTCATTTTTAGAGTTTACAGTTGATCACACCTTCTAGAGAATGGTATTCATGTACTTGATGTGTACCAAATCCCCAACTTTCTTGACAGGTTGTATGTTTTTTCTTCAGCATTTTGCTGGAAGGGGAACAAAGTTACCATGGTAATTGTTAGCCAAAGGTGCAGAGATGTTCTGTGGAAAGCCATGGAACAGCCCCAGCATCTTTAGTCTGACATGTCCTTGCTGTAGGGTCAGAAACTGTACTTCTTGCTGGATGTGTTCCTTGATATCTCATTTTAAAGTTAGGGATAGAAATTACACACAAACCAGTGTACATAAACTGCTTTGAAAATGGCTGAAACCAGTTTAAGATAAACCCAGATGCATGTAGTATCAGATTTTACTGATTTAGGTTAAATCGGTTTATTGAAATTCTGTCCCAGATCCCCTCCAGATCCAAGTTAACTCACAGTCCCCCAGTATCCCTGGATGCTTTCCACCTCCCCCCTAACTACCCCCTTCCCTTCCTTCTCAGGGTGGGTGGGCTAGCTTTGACCCAAGCTGTCTGCTCCAGCTGAGCATGAAGGTGTATTCTAGTGCCCTTTGGCTTCTGGCCTGAGCCACGGCAGGCTTGTGGCTGCATTTCTGGAATCAAAAGTAAATGTCTGTTCACTTGCTTATTGGTTGTCTATGCAGCTTAGACTAACCTGTGAAAATGGAATTGATTCTGCCTTGGGCTTTTTGATTGTCTATATTTAGCCAAGAAGTATAGAATCCTCCTTGCTTTCCTCATTAAGAGTGCTTAGTTGTAATAGTGCTGCCCTCTCTTAATGGCACTACTGCAGTGATTCTCAACCTGGGTGCCACCAATATAAAACTAGAGATTTCAAATAGGAATCCAGAACGTTCTGACCTGTTGTTGTTTTTCTATTTTTCCATCATCAATAAATTAATGAAAGCTAAGAACTGGCATGTTCTGAGGGATGTTTTGAGTTTAACAAGGTTAAGAACTACTGTGCTAGCATGATACACCCTAATTGCTGTAACCCAATTTGTTATAGTCCCATACAATAAGAGATGGGAAAACACCAGTATATCTTGTTCCAAGCTTGAGTACATATTATTTCACAAACATAAAAAAACTTCCTCTTGTGATAAAGGTCCCTCACAGAGCAATTACTGCAGTACAGGTCCCAAGACAAATTCTAACTCCAGAGTAATATAGCCTGTTACAATGGCATCTTCTATCCTGAAGGGACCCCAGCCTTACTACTACTTCTAAGACTTGGCTGGGAGGCTCAATGCACTCAGTTCTGGTGCACCTTAGAATTAGCCCATGTGAAACATCCATATAGCTAAGATGCACTTGTGCCAGCTGCATTCAAACTTGTGGCATACTCACCTTTATGAGGTGCTAGGAAGGAGGGAAGCAGTCAATATTTGTTCTCCAGATGCACACATGTACAGTTGCTGTCCTGTTCCCATGTACTTGCTACTGTACTAAGGTAGGATTTATTTAGGAACTCTGGCTAGAGAAGTCAGTTGAGCGCACCAGTTGGTCCTTTCCAGGCTGTTGTCCAGCCTGGTGTTGGCTGCTCAGCTTCATTGCATGCAGAGTTCTTCAAGCTAGTTTAAATGCATTTTGTTTGCATGTCCAGCATCTTGTCTGATGATATGCCATTATGTGAGCAAATTTTAGTTTTCCAAGAGCCCCTGTGGCTTGTAGATTGCCTTTGTGTCAGCTAATCAGTAGTGCTGTGCTTCTGAGTGTTTCTGGTGGTGGTAAAACAAGTCACTGGACACCAGGGGCGGGCAATTATTTTGGGTAGAGGGCCACTTAATGAGTTTCGGTGAGCTATTGAGGGCCGCATGGGTGGCCCTGTCCCTTGACAGTCGCCCACCCCCTTGTCGCCATCTTGGGATTGGAAATCCCACCCCTAACTCCTGACCTTTGCCACTGGAAGTCCCTCCCCCCCGCCAAATACTCCTTTTGGGGAGGGGGAGAGGGGGTGCCATCTTAGAGCCAGAAAAAAAACAAATCATACACTAAAAGTCAAACACCTACTATAATATATTTTAATTTTATTACAAAAAATATTTTTGTCATGATTTGTATTTGTGTAATGTATGTAGAAGTGATTGCATAATAATTGAAAAATAAATTCCTAGCTTTGTGTGGTGGGTGTATGGTGTGTGGGGGTGTGGTCTGTGAGGTGGGTTTGGTGTGTGTGTGTGGTGGGTGTGTATGAGGTATGTGTGTGTGTGGTAGGATATAAGGCTGTGTGGGGGGCATTGTGTATATGTAGGGGGTTGTAGGTGCAGGGTGTGGGGACCTCCCCACACTCCCCTCATGGCGCAGCAGCAGGCAGGGTGCTCAGGGTGCCAGGTGCTCAGCGGGGCATGCCTCTGGCCAGTGCTGCACATTGGGGCAAGGGGCACAGCCTCCACCAGGGCTGTCTGTATTGTTGGTGCTCCCTGCCAGTCATGTGCAGCCCCTGCACTAGGACAGCACAGGAGGGAAGCCCCGTGGGCTTCCCACTGCCTTACCCACTAGGGTACACTGCAGAGGCGGGAAGCCCCGGGTGCCTTCCCCTGGGGGGCAGGGAAGGCTGTGGTCTCCAGCCCACAGGGCTTTTTCCCTGTGCTGCACAGCCCTGGCAGCAAAGGCACCTGGCTCCAGCATGCGGGGCTTTCCTTCTGTGCTGTGCTAGTTCAGGGACTGCGCACTGGCAGTACCAGTATGGACGCCTGAGTGCCCTGCCTGCTGCTGCTGGTGTTGCCACCGCCTGCCGGGGCTGCGTGCTATGTGGGAGTGTGGTAGGGTCTGCACATGCCCCCCACCCTCCCTCACACCCACGTGCTGCCCACCCCAGCTCCCTGCTGCTGCTGCCACCCCAGCCCCATGCTCCGCGCTGCAGCCCTGCCCATGTTGCTTCCCTACCTGCTGCCTGGAGCCAGCTGGAGACCAGGGAAGCAGAGCAGGTCCCTGGGGCTGCAGCATTGGCAGCAGCAGCCCCACCCAGAAGCTGCACAAGGGTGGGAGTGAGGCAATAGGGTATGTTTGGGGAGCAGGTGTACATGTGGGTGCGTTGCTCCCACCCCCATGGGCGGAAGGGCTGGGCAGGGCACATGAAAGGGCTTGGTGGGCCGGATCCGCCCTGTGGGCTGTATTTTGCCCGCCCCTGCTATACACCAATATCCTAATGTGGTGTGTTGTAGAGACTGATGTGACCAACTTGCATGCATGTTACAAACCTGGAGAATTAAAACCAACATGCAGAAGACTTAAAGACTTCTAAAAGTTAAGGAGGCTGAAGAACAGAGATGGAGTTAGCCTCAGTTTGAAATTCTGGAATAAAAGCAAAGCAACATGAGCACTAGAAAATATCAGACATATTTGGTATACATGTTATCCCATATTTCCATGTAGTGGTTTGAGAAGAGGAACAAGTTTGTTCTGTGCATGTAAAGCACAATGGGTTTCTTTCTTCTTGCCTTTCCAAAATAATCCATTTGTGTAGCATTTTGTGCAAATATTTACATGTGTTTTGGTTTGTTTTTTCATTTAGGGATGTTTAAAGGGGACTTCAATATCATAGTAAAATCTGGAAGATGTGGACAAACAGCTGAGTGAAAACTCAAAGCAGTCATATGGATTTAAAGCTGGTTTATTTTACAAGTGCCAAGAATCAGTTTGTTTTGTTTAGATAAAACTATATTATGGCATTAAAAACTCGAAGACATGAGCATTCTTACATCAATAAAACAAGCACTGGTATTAAACGTGAACTAATTGCTAATTCTCCAAACTGATTCAGTGCATGTTTTCCCAGGACTTAGCTTGGTTTGTGGGTACACTTGAAATTAGGTCAGTCTATTGTGTTTTCTTCAGTTGCCTACTTGGTTTTTTATTCCCTGTGGGAGAAATTTGCCCCAGCTATATGGAGTGAGCATAGGTTTTCCCCAGGTGACAGTATATTTTAAAATTGAAAGCTAATGTAAATCTTCACCTTTAGGACAGACATGCTGCTTCTGTCTTACTCTTGAGTAGATGCTTGTCAGCTGCTGATCAAACTCTGTGTGTGTGTGTGTGTGTGTGTGTGTGTGTTGCTCATTTACATAACAAACAGTAGCTCTATTTAGGTTCAACATCTGGTTCTTATTGAGGTCCTGCTTTTTACACAGTTATTGCTATTCCCTTGGCTGAGCTCAAGATGGTCCAGTGGCTTACTAAAGATCAGCTCATTCTAAATTTGAACTTTCCCTGCTTTCCTATTTTCTAGCCTTTTGGTGTTGTTACCCAGAATGCACCATTGATGCTGCTTGCCATTTATCTTTCAAAAAGCACTGTATATTTCAGATCCCAGTAAGTAACTTGGTGTCTCTTATCTGTGCATCTGGGCTCATGGTAGAGGTGATATCTTTTATTAGACCAACAAGATTTTTGCAAAAAAACAAGGGAGCTGAGAGACTCCTTACCAGCTAAGAACTCTCTGCCCAGAGGAGTTTTCCATCTATTGACTCCTCTGTCAAATCCTATGACAGATGAACTTTCATTTCTACCCAGGAGAACTTTTACAATCTTTTCTCTGATGCTGGATGAAGGATGTTTGTGCCTGAAAGCTTGCAATTAAAGATTTGGGGGGGGAGGGAGAAGGAGGCAAAAATCTTGATGGTCTAATAAAAGATATCACCTCTACCATGAGCCCTGATTTATTTTGCCTCTAGGCCAATATGGCTATAACCTGGATACCTTGTCTGTGCACGTGGGTTTTTTTTTTTTTAGTAAAAGCAACTCATTGCAAAAACAAGTTGGATTCTTCCATTTGTATGTTTAAAAATTTACCGGGAGGTGGCAATTGGTAAATGGGTTCAGGGAAGGGAAGTTTGTGAGGGCTTTCTGTAACTATTTTGGTCTCCCTTCCTTGGCAAGGTAAATGCCATATAAAATAGTTGGGGCCCAGCTGGGCCCCAAATTACTACTTCTTTTTTACAATAGGTAGGACCAGAATGCTGAGCATCACATTTACAGAGTAGGTAAACTCCCCTTTGTGAACCTCACATCTGGTGTACACATAATAGCGCCTGAGTGAGTGATCAGGAGTCTAACTTTCTTGCTGATGCAGTGATATTGATGTATTCATACCAGTTACCTTCATACAGTATCTTATTTCCCTTTCCCAGGTGGGAAAAATCTATACTGGTGTAAGAACACTATCAGTTGTCTAACAAGCTCTACAGTGAGGGTGCTGTACTGCTCTTACTTCTACCTGCATAGTTAATGCAATGGAGTTATACATTGTTGTATACTTAAGGCCAATCACTGTAATGCGGAAGTTGGAGAAACTGCTCTAGGGGAAGGGGCTGTTGTCAATTCCATTGCTTCTGGAAATAGGAGGAAAAACTCCCTGGAATACAGAAGAGTGTAGCTGTGAAGCCCAGAAAATGCACAAGGAGTCAATGAGCAGCAGTTATGAAGGCTACGTTTTTCTGGATTGGGCCCTTGAAAATAATCTCGGGTAAGATGGGCAAACCCCGCCCCCAGACAAAACCAACAACAGCATAGTCCTGTGAGAGAGAGCTTGCTTGTACAAATAGAGGATAAATCATAATTCTAGATGAGAGCTACTGTTTGATGCTTGTTAACTTAAAAAAAATTCGAGATAGGCCAGTTGTTCCATGTGTTCTTTATATAGTACCTTTCTTACATTTTTGCTATACTGAGTTTCCTTGCTTCTCCATTCCCCTTTTCTGTTAAAGAATCCTTCTTTCTTTGTTCTCTCCTGAGATCACATGAAAGCAAGATTGTGTACTGCATTCTGTATTCTAACACTTCGCGCGCCCACAAGTATCTAGAAATGCACTATAAATAGGAGGCATGAGTAAATATGAAAATAATTACAGTTGCCTAAACTCCTTTATGTGTAATAGGAAAAGCAGCATCCGTCACTATTTGTCTTGCCATTACATTTCAATTATTTTTATGACTGTATTCTGTTGAATATTAATTCTGAAGGATAGCAAAGCAATTGATAGCTTATCATATGGTCTGTAGAGGTTCACTGAAGTGAAAGCTGCTCTAGGATGGTAATTCAGTAGTCTGTGATGCAATGCTAAGGAGGGGTAAGGGAACAAGAGGATCTTTATGGCCAAGGAGAGTTGGAAAACAGAGTAGGTTTTTCATGTTTGTGTGTGCACAGACTTGTTTCCTAATTTTCAAAGTTACAGTCCATGTTGTTCTGTTAATCTGCTGTGGAAATGTGAAGTGCTTGTTTACCAGTTATTGTTCTACATTCTCAGAAGTGTTTAACGTAGGAGGTTTAGATCAGATCACTAAACTGGTACTTCAGTACATGGAACAGTTTTTTGAGTGCATCATATAGTGCATAGGAATGCTTTTGTCCCCAGATAAAGTGTTAAATAAATTATAGCCACTGGGTGGTGATGTTGCACTGTGTAAATGTATTTTGCCACTTAATCTTGGAGATCTACAACCCAGCAACGTGCTAAAGCTTAGCTAGAACCAAGCTCTTTGTCACCTTTCCTTCTATTACCCACCAACCCTCTAAGTATCACTGGAGTCTTTTTTTTCTGTTTTCAAGCAAAAGCAAATGTGGAATAAGGTGCTGTTTGACTTGCCTGACTGTAGATCAACTTTCAATTTCTTTTAGAGGGAGCTTTGTACCATACGACAGGCCCAGGTAGTGAGGTAATATCCCACATAAAGGGGATTTGGTTCACATATCACAAAATATGCTAAATGTTAAATTTGTTTTTTCAAAAGCTTTTATTAAATCCATATTTGTGTTTCAGAAATGTGCCAAGAAGTGTTCTAATGAAGCAGCACCTGGGGGTTAATAAATGATATCATGAATCCATTTTGATTGCCAAAAAAGATTTTAATAAAGGAAGCTATGCCTAGGGTTGTCTGCGTTTTTGTTCAGGAAAAATAATTGTTTTATTTCCACATTTCTTTTATTGTTTTGCTTAAACCATGTTTTCATAGTAGTGTTGAGTCCTCTTATAATTCTCTTGCATGATGGGTATATAGTAATGCAGCATGTGAACCCTCAAGTTATCTGGGTGTCTTTTTTGTAGACAGTGTAAATACAGACGCTTGTTTTGTTGCAGTGTAAAAGATTCTGATCCTCCCTCTCCATATTTTTACACTGATCTGTGTGGGTTGTTTTTTCCTTCTTTGGATGCTCTCTCTTCAGGGTGAAGTAAAATCTGATGAAGGGCCAGCTTGGAATATTCTGCGTGACGACTTCATGATGGGAGCATCCATGAAAGATTGGGATAAAGACAGTGACCAGGAAAGTGATGCTGCACAAGACAACAGATTAAGGCAAGATAATGAAAATGACTAATGGATGGGATACTACGAAAGAATGCTCAAGATAAAAAAAATATTATCTTGTTACATTACTTGGATGTAAAGAACTCTACATTCTGTGAATGCACAATGTTTTGGGGATTGTAGAGAGACTTTTTTTTCCAATTAAAGCAGCAGCTTGCTTAGGTTTGGGGGTTATTTCTTATTAGCTTTGAACTTTTATTTAACGTAACTTCGTTCACTGTACAGAAATCCTAGAAATATATTTTTCCAAAACATGTATAATTGTCAGCATGTTTCCAAAACATTTGTACAGTCAAAACAGTGGCACCTGCCCAATGAATGATACCTTTTGCCAAGGTTATTAAAAGTTTATGTATTAGTCATGGTGGTTGACGTATTATTGCGCTTGCATTTCCAAATCAATGTTGGACATTTGCAAAGGTGTTAGCAATTTGTAATAGAAATGACTTGCGAAGTGATAGCATTTTTTGTGTTTATTGTGAAGTTATCAGTCTCTTACAGACTCTATATTATGTTAACCAGGAAATGTTTTGTAAATAACAAAGAAAAGTAACTGTTAATGTGATCCTTCTGGTTTCTGAGAATTGATTTGATTGGAGACACCAATAGAAACTTAATTTTTTTTAAGAAGAGAGCGATTCATCCCTATTGATTGATGTTACTTACATCTTTATATTTTCCCTTTTTTGGTAAGGCTGAAGTTAATTTCAGTATTAGACAGGGAAAGCAAAATTACTCTTTCTGCTTTTTTAACAATCATTTAAAGTTCTAGTGAGTAAAATTACTTGACTTGATGTATTGATATCTTCATCTCAGAAAGTTGTCAGACCTATGAGGTCATTGTAGTTTTGGGGATGAATTTAGTTCTTGATTAACTGGTATTTATAAAGTGCTATCTGTGTATATTACATCAAAACATGTCAAAGAAGAGTCCTTTCTCTTTATATTATTTGTTGTTGAAGGCTGGATTCTCCACTGGCATAAGCCAGTTTATCTCTGTTGGCTTCTCTTCAGCTGTATCAATTCACACTAGCTGATAATCTTACTCTTAACAGGCAGTAAGTGCAGTGCATATGTAGAGGAAGGAACCTCATGGCTACTGAATTTGAAGGAAGAGCCAGGGGACTGAATTCTGTTGCCTCCCACCTCAGACTTGCCTTGTTTGGGTTATGTCACTGTCTTTGTTTCCCCATTTGTAAAACGGAGATCACCCTTCATGGCCGTTAAGCCTAAGTTCACTGATATTTTATCTTTTTAATTTATAGTAGTAGGTCTGTTGCTGTGGATTTCTCATTCACGCAGCCATCTTTGTATCTTGGTACATGTAGGATTTTCTGAAGAGTGCCTTCACTAAACTAAAATATATATTTTAATATTCGACTATTCAAAAGCTAGGTGAAATAAGAAAGCTTCATTGATTTGACATAAGCAATCTACAAATGTTATATTTGACCGAGGGGTTTAGATTTAGTAATCAGGGGAGGGGATATTTGTGTATTACAGAATAAAAACACAGTATACATAAATAAGCTCCCTAAGTTGTGTCAGTTGTTCTGTTATCCTGTAGCATGTTCATCTGGTATAACTAGCATAACTCTTTGACGAGAGCTCAGTGCTAACAGGAAAAATGTTTACATTTTCAAGCTGGTTTGAGTGTTAAGCATATTAGATATCTAAAGAGACATTAGTTTGTGGCCTGATATTTATTATCACAAATGAAGGCATACACCCAAAAATATCAAGTGGCAAAACCACAAAAGTTTGAGATAAATTTATCCCAAATTCTAAGGATTAGATATCTGTATAACGATTAAACAGTTCTGTCAAACTAGTAGAATTGGCATCTCATTAGTGCAATACAAAAATATACTCTAAGAGGTAATGTATTTTGAATTGTATAGATACTGTTAGTCTTGCATGGTATTTCTCTGCTTCTATAGAGTTTAATTTTAGTTACTTGCAGCAAAGCCCGCATGGTGACGTTAAATCTATTACTTTACTAGAGGATAGTCATTAGAATTTTCTTTCCTCTTAAGGCCTGATACTGATGGTACAACAAATACCTGTTCGATATCAACAGGATCTGGCTCTGGTCAGTGCTGTTGAGATCAAATTCTTGAAGATTACTTTTCCTCCCAGAAAGTTGCCTTAGAAACTGCTGTATAATTTGAAATAACTGTAAACTTTCTCATACTTCCATAATCTTTTGCCAGATTGCAAAATTTGTTTGTATGCATTTAGCTTTTGTGTTGAAGCTGTGACCAAAGCGTTGCGGTAGGTGTAAATTAGCATTAAGAAAAACAGACAGAGTATTCATAAACAGTGTGTCCCAAGAGCAACTGTTGGTTTTCCTTTTTTAAGATTGCAGATGAGTACTGTTTAAAATGTGGTGCCATGTCCGTTTACTGGTTTAAATTCCTCTTATCTGGAATGAAATATAGAAAAATCAGCTCATCTCAAGAGTGTTTGAATTAGTAAATTACTGACAACCCTGTTGTCCAAGATGCAGTAAATTTGGTATGTGTGAACTTCAGTCATATGGTTTTATTTTATTTTTTAGGACTCTATTGACCAGTAAGATATTTTGAGTGGGTGGCTTTTTTCTTTTCTTTAAGAAAGCCTGAAATAATAGAGCATGCAAATACTTAAATATTGTAATGCTTTATCTAAAACAGATCCCTTGGGAATGTTCTTTCCCTCCCAGTCCCTTCCCCCCGTGCACGCACTTGCTGCCTCCACCATCACGTGAATCAAGTACCTTATTTCATTATATAGAAATGGTCAACTTTAGGTTAATCTTTAGATAAAGTCTTAATTTGAAGCTTTAAATGGGTTGTAATGAGAGAACGACTTGCTTTATGAAAGTGGAAAGTATGCTTAGAACCTGAAGGTGAGTGGGAGCTATAAATGTTGGGCATTTATGGGGATAAATTAGCTTTGGGATGGATGTCTCCCCTGAACCTACATGTGTGACTGGTCAGAATCACAAACAAAGAGTTGTAAAGGAGAGCCAGAACTGGAACAGAGAAGTCCTATTTGCTAGTCTGGTGTTTTATGCACAGGAGCAGTTTATCAGCCACCTCTAGCAGCATACCATTACTGCATTAGAGCAAGGATTGGAGGTTTGTTCTTAAGTGTTCTCTCTTGCTCCCATAAATATCCATGTTTCAGAGAGCTGTGCTGCCATATCTCCTTCCATAGGGGAGGAATTAATGATCACACTTGATTAAGGATCACACTTATATCACACCTTTCTATAAAAAAACAAAAATGGGACCACCTAAACCCAGTTGGTTCAAAGCTTGTTGAGCTCCTAGCAGGCTCTGTAATGTGCACAGCTGGACAAGTATGTTTTTCCATGATTGCAGGCTAATAAACAAGCCTGCATTTTGGAGGGAAGGCACAAAGCTGTCACTGTTAAGCTTTCCTTGCTTTCCTCTTGCCCAGTTTCCCTTAATCTGTTAATTGTAGCCTCATCTTCAGAAGCAGAATCATGATTTGATCTGTGTGGAGAAAGGAGCAGCACAGCTTCCAGTCTAACCCTGTGCAAGGAGGTCTGTTTGGGATGGGATGTTCTGGGGGGTCTTCCATGGGAGCTTTGGGTGTGGCGGTTCTCACCAGCTATTGGTTTCTGTGCTCAGACAGGTTGTCTGTCTGACTGTGAAGAGCATGATGAACTAAGAATTTCTCCAGCAGGAGGCTATGGGCTGCCAACTCTGCTGGCTTTCCGGTGGCAGCAGTACTTTTTCCAGAAAAAGGGAGGCAGGCGGAAATAACTGCTCCAGGTCATCCAAATGTTATGAGTAGACTTGATGCTTCTAGAACAGGGTGGCCGATGTAAATGCATGAGCTTCGTGTGCTTAGAGCTGGCTCTGTAGCCCTGTCCAAGGAAGAAAGCAGTAGCACCTGGCCTGCAGTGCACTGTACAAGTTAGAAGAAGGACCAGTTCCTACTCTTACAAAATGATTCTTGGCATCTTTACTATTCACGCAGAGCAGTCATAAGTTTGTTTCCTTACAAATTGCTCAGTTACTCATCCAGGATTTGGTTCTAGATAAGAGGTGTGAGGGAGGAAGACTTGACATGTTAGTGAACTTTCAGATCTTGTTAGAATTGATCAGCCATGGATCAAATATCCAGAGACCAAACAAGCTGTTAAGCATAAGAGGGGGAAATTTTTTTTAAGTGGTTAATCACTGTCACACCTTAAACTTGCTCACAAACAACAGACATGTAAAATACTAGTCATTCAGCTAATGGGGACAGTGCTACTGGGCAATACATTCTTTTCCAAAAAGGAAAAGGAAAACTTGATGACTTTGTTTCCCTGTCTCCTTATAATCATTGTAGAGAGATGCCTTAAGCGTTTGGAATAAGAGTTTAATAAATAATGCCACAGGACAAACACTGTACCAGAAAGTTAACTTGAAGACCCAGAGTTCCTTATTTCTTAGACCAGACATTTGCTTCTAACTGATTTTTTTTTTTTCTTTTAAACTGTCTTCAGGTATACTAACTGAATAAAACCAAGTTTGAAGTATGTGGTTCCAGCACTAGAAAACATTTTTTGCTTTTTGTCTCTACAGAATGCTTTAATCTTTAGAAGGATTTTGATCATTCAAACCTATGTATAACCTGGTTCATGTCATGACTTTCATTGGGCTCCCAAATTGTGTCAGTATTTGGAAATCTCCTTGCAAAAAAGTGTATAGCGTGGTGTTTCAGGTATTTAAGTAAGATGACCCGTAGCCCCTTACTTCATTCTAGTGCATGGGGAGGAAAGGCTTGTGCATCGCCATGCAGAACATTGCTGAAAACAGAACTCAGGGATTTTAGCAATTCTACAATCAGATCAGGCTCAATCAGCAAAGATGTCAGTTAGGGCTGCTCCTTACTGGCATCACTTGCAGGAGTCTAGGCTGGATCATGCCTCCAGTGGCAAAAATAGCTCACCTAAGGGATGTACTAGATGCACTTCATATTTAATGCTTTGTTTCCAGAATATGTGCAACTGTCAACAAATCTTATAATCACGTTACACACCTGAGGAAAGCATCACAGATGGTTACAAGTACACTAATAAAAGGTGTTGTGGGTGCCATAGCTGCATGTATCCTACTGACCTGTTGACATTTCTAACCATTTATTAAAATATTAAAATTACAGAAGGTTTGTCCTAACTATGGTTACTGAATCTTGGTTCTTGAAAGAGTTTGTACTTTCTCTTCAACTGCAATTCTGTTACCTCCGTCAATAAATTCACAGGATAGCTGTGGATCAGAATGTTATTGAATTATTTCCCCTGTCAGTCCTTCTTGTGAAGGGTACTGCGTATTGTGTCATCCAGTTAAATTAATATTGCTTTCACTTATTGCCTGGAATATTTGAATTTCTCAAAGAGCATAATGAATTTTAGGTAAAATAAATCTTACAAAGTAATTTCAATTCATGAGATGAACAATTTGTTTTTAGTAAGATGTATATATAGTTGTTCAAATACTTTGAGTAATGATAAACTTGAAAAGTGTTGCCAGCGGGGTTAGAAATACATGTTGGGAATAAAACTCCAAATTCCCAGTTCTGCCACTTACTGCATGACATTGAAATGTATGGTGGGATGGGAGAGGAGTGTACTTGGAACATGCTTTCAAAACTGGCATCTAAGTTAAAGTATCATAATTTTATTCATTTATATATATTACTTTAAAAAATGACTGATTTGTGACAGGGTTCAAGGTGCTTGGCTACAAAGATCACAGCCCCAGGCCTGCATGCTGGCATGCAGTCATCTCCTTCCTTCCCCCAGTTCAGATTTTGGTAGGTGACTCTGTGATTCTTGCTGATTACCTCAGAATAAAAGATATAGATTAGCTCTCTGAGAGCTAGACATGTACAACCAATCTGATCTACTGGTGAGTGGTATACCCTGCATTCAAGTCGCATAACATGAGTCTTCCAGTGACCTTCACTAATGGAATAGTCTTTTGTGACGGATAACATGCACTTATACTGAAAAGTACTGTCACTTTATTCCTGTGCCTTGTTTTTCTTATACAGCTAATGCATGTTCAGAGTTGTAAAGGATTATGGAATTTCACAGATCTATTGCAGTTTAAAAATCTGGCTGAAAAAGTTAATTACACTATACCACACTATACTAAAGATATCTTTAACAAATCTCTTATTCAAATCAGTGTTAAGGTGAATGAGGAGAGAGGCACCTGGCAAAGAGAATTTATGTCTTGAAAGATGCTGAAGTCTCAGGTTTGTTGATTTAAGTCCTCTATTCATCAGCACTAAGCACACTAGAGCAGGATTCTGTTACACTGCCCTGCCAGTTCACTATCATGCACATTCAGGCTGAGAGTACTCTATTATGGTGGCTAGTACTCAAATGATAGCTAGTATATATGGACATTCAGGCTTTTAACCTCATTATACTTGTGATACTTAAACAGCTATTGGCAGCTAATTAGTATAGCATCTTGTGTTGCCTTTAAACTAGTGACCTAGAGCTGGTTAAAATTGATATATTGCCTAGTTGTTCAACATTATCAAGCATCATGGAGAGGGAGGAAAAGCATTTGAAAGTGGTGCATTGCAACATAAGCAATAATGAGTTCTAATCTAAATCTCCTGTCAATTTAGCCATTTAAATTTCATAACAAAATCTGGAGTATGCCTAACAATTTGATCTGTTTCTCCAAGTTATTTATGTTTTATTATAAAGTTCCTTGGTCTAGGCTTTTTAACAAAAGCTACACCTTCTTGATATTTCACTTGAGCACAAGATGAACAGGAAGGAGAATATTGAATAGAATTTGGGCCAAGATTTTAGTGAAATTAATAAAAATTGAAACAAAGAAAATTCTGAGCAATTTTAGACATGCAGGTGTGTGTGTGTGTGTATAATGGTGAATATACCAAAGAGAAAGATGCTAAATGGTGACTGCCATGACAAGATACCTGAATAAACTTATGGATTTTTCTTGTGTGTAAATTTTCTATAAAATTGATCAGAAATGGTACCAGGTGGATGGGAGGGAGGAAAGTTCCAATAATTAAATAGTATCTAAAGAGCTAATCTCTTGTATTTATTAGAGCAAGAGAGTCAAGCCTCTTGTTTACAGTGGTCTGTGGCCCAGAGTCTGGTGTTCTTGTAGTCCATTTGGCACAGAGCTCCTCTTGCATGCTATTAATTTTTTTTCAGTAGAAGCTTTGAAACATTCAGATTAGTTAGCAATTGTATTGCTTTTAAAAAAAAAATAAAATTCTGTCCTTAAGCTATGACCTGATTTGGTAGGTTGAAGAGGGATCTTGCAGAAGCAAGAATCACCTGGGGGCATTTTATTTTACTTGGTTCTGATGCCTTTTAGGTAGAGGTGCTCCTCATAAGTGGTCACCTGTAGAAGTTATACATCTTTTTTTATAAGCTGCAGTATGAAATCTCCTCCATACTCTTCCCTTCCACTTGTCATTGGGTACCTGTGGAGCAAGGAGACAAAACTCAGAGGACTGGATTTGTGGCTCACAGGTATGCAGGGAGAGTGGACTTCTCTGGTGGCCTATTGTCTTTTCTCTCTGTCTCCCCAAGTTTGGGTACTCATGTGGGGCCTGCCACCATCTTCTTTATGTCTGTCCCTCATTGAAATAGGGGTAATCCCATGGTAATGGATAGTTACCTAATTGGAGTTGCCTGGTTCCATAGAAGTTGAAAGTTATGTTTTCCTGTTGAGACACGAATGTTTGTTCCAACGCAGGACAAATGCATATAAGGGCCATTCCTGCTCCCACTGAAGTCAATAGGAACTTTGAAAACAGAGAAGTGTTCGCATCCTACACTTCCTTATGTGAATGAAAATAACATTTTTGTAACCATTGTTCATTCTGATTTTATGAAGTAATTTGTTTACTGCTATAAAAGTGGCACTACCAAATTTATATGGGAGTATGGTAAATGTTGGTTTAGAGAGAGGGACAGCTGAGAGTTATGTCCCTGTATGTGGGTGGCCCTAGCAGCTGTTAATCCACCCCAAATCTGGCTTACTTTAGAATGCTATAGAATAGTCTCCATAGTCTTACAGAGTCGGGGGGTTGGCTCTAAATGAATAAATTGAGCAGCTGAATAGAAGTGAGGAGATTTGTGGCTGTGGAGTCTTCAAATTACGTATACAAGAGAGAATGAATTTCAAGTAATTTATGGAAATGTAAGCACATTTGTATTTTTGGGGCTTGAAAAGTCCTCCAACATCAGTAAGCCTTTCCCTCCTGCAAGTGTAAGATCATAGCCCTGCATAAGAGGGTGTGTCTGATCCTGAGCTGATTTTGATGCATCAAGTCAAAAAAAAGCTCTCTGGGTTGACCGGTTTGCCCTCTGCATGAGACAGTAGGGCAAAATAACATCTCCCAGTTAGCAAATACTTTAAGGACATCACTGAGGGTATATATAGAAAATGAGCAGAGAAACTGGATGGCTCAAGTTGATTATCAAGCTGAGCTTGATAATCGGCTCAGCTGATACTTTTTGATTGTAGTTTGTATTGAGACAAATGCCAGATGGGGCAAAGATACTGAACTACCTACTTATGTTGTATAGGTGATAGCTTCACAGTTAGGGGATACTTCATGCCATTAGATAAATGCAAGACTGTAACTTGCAAGGATGGAAATTATTTCTGTGGTCTCTGTATATGTTGAAACAGCCCAAACATGTACAATACCAAACTGGAAGAGAGAGGGAACCTGTGGTCCATGGGCTGGATCCAGCTCACTATGTCAGAGGGTGGTTTGTTGATGTTCATAGTGGGGGGTTTTACCTGAGCTGGGGAGAAGCAGCAGCCAGGTCTTAGCACTGGCCCAATTTAGGCCCAAACTGAGTCATTCCATCACCAGAAAATGTTTCCAACTGCTGACCTACCATGTTCATTAACGATTAAAACCCCCCAGTTCTGGTTCTAAATGGGAGGCCACTTTTTCTTCAGTTCTCTATAGAAAGATTACTGCTGGAAGGAGTAGTAGAGGCCAAGATTTTTGTGTGCTGTTTTATGGATAGTTTTGTTCACTTAAAGATTAAATTGGCTTCTGTGTGTAGCAATCACACAAGGTTGATCTAATACTACATTTATTCACATACCACATGCATCATGCCCCCTCCCATCCTCCTCCTGCCCTCCCTCCCCCCCCCCCCCCCCCAAAAAAAAAAAAAAATCAGCTTTCTAAAATGTGGATGCAAGAGGGGAAGCTGGTGGTTTTTTGTTTGGTTTTTTTTTCCTTGCTGGGATAGGAGCGTGGTAGGATAGAGCAACCAGGAACTGACTCATAGCTGTGGAAATGGTTGCTTTTTCTCCCTGGGGTTGCAAAGAGCAGGGCCAGTGTTAAACTTCTCACAACTGCCAGTGAGGCAGTAGCATTTGGTTGAAAAGCCACTGAGCTCACTGGGAATGAGTCAGCTGCTTACATGCATCTTGATGGGATTTCTGGTGTTATTTACAGGAAATTTCATATAAAGACCTACTTATGATAAAGAAATAACAGTCTTACTACTGCCCTCATAAGGTTTGGGGCCTGGCCTTGTTGCTGTCCTGACACACAACAAAGTTCCTGCTGCCTTCTAGGATGCCACACTTCCTGGGCACTTCGTGTTTCCAGGAGGAAATACTCTTTTTCACAGTTTGCCTTGACTCTGAGAGAATCTTTTCTTTTCTACGTTTTGTCTTCCAAACACAAGGTGCATGGTTTATTGGGGGAAGAGGTACATCAAAAAAAAAAAAAAGGATACTTAAAAGCCCTAGAGATAACTTAAATGCACTCTGCACAAAGATGAATTTTAGGTTCTTTCATTTGAAGCTGTTTTCTGCTTGGTAAATCATTATGAAAGGGTCAGATTCTACCAGCCCTTCTCGTGCAGAGCTCTTAATGACTTTAGTAGCACAACCTCTTCCCCCAAAATAAAATGGTGGAATAGAACCCCAGGCTAATGGAATTTCAGTCCGTCACCAAGGAGTAAAAGCAGAAGTACTCTTGTCCTTGCACCCTTCTCCTCCCTGGGAAGTGAATCAGTCTGTAAAAGCAGCACAAAACCTAAAAAGTATGTGTGGCCTTTCTACTGAGCCAGTTTATATGTATAAAAAATAAATCCTATTCTATAAACTCTATTAGAGTTTTTCTTTCCTGTTGCCTTTTAAGTAGGAATCACTTTGAAAATGTTTCACTCTTTTGAAATGGCTTTGTTTTATTTAAGGCTTTCTTTTGTATGAGCTGCACTAGCAGGTTGTCGGAGAAGCAAGAACTCTATAGTCATTATGGGCTGAAGCAGGGGTGGGCAAAATGTGGCCCGCCAGGCCATGCTATCCAGCCTGCAGGGGCTCCCCGCCCCCAAATTTAGAAAATGAATATTTATCTGCCCCTGGCTGCCGGTCATGTGGCCCTTGATAGCTTGCCAAACCTCAGTAAGCGACCTTCCGCCCGAAATAATTGCCTGCCCCTGGGCTGAAGGGTATATCTCTGTTCCTGTGCAGCTGCAATACAAAGCTTAAGATATAGGGGTATAGGTTGTAGCTGTGTTGGTCTAAGGACATAGGCAGACAAGGTTCTTTGGGTAAATATGGTATCTTTTAGTTGGTCTAATAAAAGATACCAGATTTACCCAAAGAGCTTTGCCTGCCTAACTTAAGATACTACATTTCTACAGGCCCATTTTTGAGCCTGCTACTACTTAATTTTGCTCTGTAAACAACCCTCTTAAAAAAGCTACCAGAAGTACCACATAATTTAATTTCCTTAATATACTCATAGATCTTCTGCTAGAACTACAAACCATTTCTTAAAATGATAATTTGTCTTATTTACTGAAGCACAACCAAAGTCATGTCTCTAAACATGGCCACAAAATATTGTAAAAGAAAGCAGAAGGTAAAAGTCAGACTTCAACCATTCAGATTAAAGGGATTGTTTTACCCTGTGACTTGCTCATGCCTCCTGTAAACAGGAGTCCAATGCCCTGTGGCACATGAACTACTGGACCTGGGCATTTCAAATTCAGTAACCTTTTTTTTTGATGGACTTGATGCAATTCCCATTGATATTTACCTTAAACCTCTTAGTGGCAACTCCTAGTGATTTCAGTGGTAACAGGAGTGGGTCCAGTGACTAAAACCTCAGGTGTTCAGATTAAAGAAGCTTCCTTTTCTGGCCAAACAAGCGGGAACACATGAATTGCAAAGCCTTTCTTGCTGTCATTAAAGTGTCCTTTTGAAACGTGTTCTGGCTGACTTTAAGGAGACAACTAGTTATTGGAAACCGTTTTTAAAGGTGTAGCATATACACTTCATAACATATCCACACTATACAATAAGCGCATCTGGTACCTGGCAGCTGGCCTGCCCTGTTATGCCTCTGTATTCTGCAAAAGTAAGGTTAGCGGGATTTATTTTTAAATACTCATCACTAATGAAGTGAACATTATAGAAATACAGAATATTTGTACTTCCCGCTGCCCCAAAGATGCTAAATAGTAAATTCTAGGATTTTACTATTTGTGTGTGTGTGAGACTGCTTTTCTCACCTTGTCATCATTTCTTTACCTTGCCTTTATTAGGTGCCATCTTTGTTCAGAAATTGAGCTCCTTCCTATATGAATGGTTTAAAAAAAAAGAGAGAAAACAGAAGCTTCTTGACTGGTGTGCTACATCAAAATAACTAGGCTTCTATGGAGCACAGTCACTGCTGCAAATTTACATGCACACCACAAAGAATTAATTGTGCAATCATCTGATACTCATCATCAATATGCAGCTTTACAAATGGCACTGCTTAAGTTCTAGAAGTTAGCTGTCCAACAATGTCCTTTAGTTTATGAAATGTGGCCAGCCACCTTACTTAATGACTGGGTCGTCAACAGTTTTAGAAAAGATTATATTGCCTTTGTATTATGCACAGCACATTTGCGTATAACCAAAACAATCTAAAAAGAAACCACAAATTGTAAAAGCCTGACCACATAATGCTTAGGTTAATAGGAAACATGAAACCCTTAAGTTCAGTGAAGTAACTTTCCAGGTGTCCCTGTTTTTGTAATAAATAGTGTTTTATTAATATATATAAATAAAAGAAACATTGTATTGAATGAGAACAGATAAGTTCTGTTCTTTCTCTGTGTGTGTGTTTGTGTGTATGCTCAGGGCCAAATACTGATTTCTTTACTACAGAAGTTTTATTGACATCAATACAGATGGGGTTCACATAAGAGAGAAGATAAAGTTTAATAGCATTTGTATTTTAGTAAATGCTTATCATACTATTCAATAATGGGATGGAATTGGTAAATACAAATGAAATCTTTATAAAATACAAGACTGTAATTATGATAGTTTTAGCCTGTTAGATGTCCGAAGGGTAAAAATAAACATGTAATTCAGAAACTGAATTACCTGTGTTGGAAGGCATGTAGTTGTTTAATTCTGAAACCATGTTTAGTTTATGACACTTTCTCCAGCAGGATAGTATTTGACTATGTACATTAACATGGCAAAAAATGAATCTCCATGCCTTCTCAGTAAATAATAAAGGACTGGGCCAATTCTTGCCTTATGTTTAGGGTCCAGTACTGAATTATTTGTATATCTAAATAGAAATATGTGGGAGCAAGAGTCTTGAGTGGAAAGTTGAATCAAGCATTTAATCGTGAGAGAAATTCATTCATTTTTCATTTGCGAAGTGGGAAGTTGGTGCTTATTTTTTTGTATACGCTGCAATGAATTGGTTAGTTTGGTTAGTGTCCTCTACTGGTGAGAAGCAGAACAGCTCAAAAGTGTTTGATGGACTCTCATACAGCTGTCGAGGATTTGGCGCAAGTAGCAGGGCTCTGTTTTTGCAAGAGGACGGTCTAAGCCCTTTCCCTGCTGTTCATGAGTTCTGAATGGCAGTAACATGCAAAACTAAGATTTGAATGTTAGTGAACCCCAGACATTAAGGATGATGTGTCCAACTAAGGAAGTATGCGATGGACCGAATAAGAACAGCCCTACTGTACACTTTCTATACTTAAAACTGGAGCTGATCAGAAAACTTTGCGATGCAACATGGTTGAATCAGCACATTTCATAAACATGGTTCAGTTTCACTGCAGTTCTGTTGGAAACCCAAGCAGCTTTGGAGACCTGCCTGTGTCCTATTGCCTCGCTTGCTTGGCCCTTCAGCAACACACTCCATGGCTGGGTGTGGAGCCTGGTTTCCAGAGTCCATGGCTCTGGGACAGCTAGCCATGTGGACTGCCCTGGAGCTGAGGACCTAAGGACTTCTAACATTTGTGACAAAAGACTACCTTGGAATCGGGATCTGTCAGGGTCTGTGTTCTGAGACAGCTCACCAGGTAAACTGCCTGCAAGCCAGGGCTCCAGTCCCTTTCTGTAGAAAATTTTGAAATGCTTGGGTTTTGTTCTTAGGTGGAGCAAAAACAAATCTTGAAATACTAAAATCCTCTACAGCATGGAATCCCCTGTTCCTAGGAAGCCATGCTTGTAAGTGCTGATAGCTAAAGCAGAGTTTCCTTTAGCCCAAATAGTATGGTCCTGTGCTTTTAGGGCCGAAGACTCAGCTCTCTGTGGCTACTATTAAGTTTTGCAGAAAGGAGAGCATGGTGGTGCCTTATGGACTAACTCGTTCAGAGGCATGAGCTCTAGTAGGCCTATTTCACCAGATGCCTCTAAGCGAGTTACTCTGTAAGTTGCCAACCTGCCCTGCCCTCTGCCTAACTTCAGAATAATATCTGAAGTTCTGGATAGTGATGATAGCATGGTAACAACTGTCACATCTTCAGCGGCCCTGGCTTTATTACAGGATATTTCCTGATGCTTTCATATATACCTTTGGAAGAAATATCATAAACTTTGAGTTAGATATATCTACCCTTGAGGGTAGGTTGCAGGGTCAGTTCCTGGTCAGTAAAGTGGAGCAAAGCTGATTTACACCAGCCAAGGTTCTGACCATTTGTTTTTAAACAGGACCTTCAAAGAATTAAAAGCAAATGAGTCTACTGATTCAATCTTATTTTCCCTTCTATGAGAGAGAATAATACTTCCAAAATCATAGTCACTGGAGCTATGACTTTCAGGTCAAATGGCTTTCAGGTAAGACAGTGGTACAGGCAACAATAAACATGTAATAGTGTAGCACTGAAATATTTAGTCCAGCATAGTAGGGAATTCAAAGAGATTTTTAAATGAACAGTGCCATTACATATGAAGTTCAAGACTGATTGATGTATCATTAGTTATGTGGACACTGATTTTTTTTTTTTAAGACTTAAAAGAAAAAAACCCAGTAACTATCAAAAAATAATAATAAAAAAATATATATATATATATATAAACATTCTTATTTTCAGCTCCTTCATCCATTAAGAAGGCTCTTCCTTGTATCCACAGCAACACTAGGTTAGCTGGCAACCTTGGTGCAAGATTCTCTACAGTGGAGCCTTGCCAATGCAAACAGCGTGCAGTAGTTCAATACTGTTAGGCCCCTTTATCTTCCTCAACTCAGCTCTAGCTGCTCCGAGGAAGCTGTTTTCCTTGCAGACATACTGAGAAGGAAAATCTTGCCTTTAATCCCGGAGCTACCATTCTCAAGCCATTTGCAAGTCTTAGAAAATGTTCTAATGCTTCTTAGAAATGGTAATTTTTGCTTCTAAGTCTGGATTCTCATCTGGTGTAAATCAGTATAACTCCTTCAATGTCAGTGGTTCTGTGTTGGCTTACATCATCTACAGATGCCTTACCTGGCTTCCTTTGAACATAATACAATTAGGAATGATTTAGCTGTGGTCCTGCTTCTGGCTCTTGGGCCATCTTTCCTACATACTACAGTGAGCATTTGTACACCTCTTTCTTGAAGGATAAGGGGGTGGTTTAGAAAGAGATTTGTTACTTGTGCATGAGAGGAGGAGTAGAGGCTCCATCCAAGCCAAGTGATTCTGTGTCTTAACCTAGCATGTGAAAAATTATGACAACTTAATTCTTAAGGGGATTTAGGGATAGAATGGCTGGTGTTAAGGAAAAAGGCTACTTCATCACTTCATGAAGTTAATGTTGGTGTACAGAAGTGATAAATGGACTGTGGAAGAAAAAGAAAAGTGTTATGGGATTAAGTTAAGAGCGAGATCTATTAAGGAATGTGGAATAATTTCTCAAGGGAGGAGATGGGAACCCCTCAACTAGGGATATTTTAAGTAAATAAAGTCAGTCAAATCATCGGCAACAAATAGGGAATGACCAAGTGCTGGAGCAGAAGTAGACTAGGTCATGAAATGATTTTGTTGTGAATATATAAAGCTCTTCTAGCATGTAGATAGGTCTAGGCAGCAATACTGTGGTGGCTAGAAGAAATAACTGAGCCCTCAAATTAGGGACACAGTAGTTAGGAACATGGGGAGCTAGTGCTTTAATGTGTGCCTGGCCTTGTTCAATGAGAGGCCTCTTAGAGAGAATCCAGGCTTGGGGTGGTGTTAGGGTGACCACCCCTCTCTAATTAGGCGGGGGACGGGATGACACAGTCCCAACATGTAAAGATCAAGCCCTGGTCCGGGGCTGAATGACTCTGGGACTATATTTGCCCCATATTCTCAACACAGTTCTCATCTGTCACCTCCCCTTGCCCCCACTCCTCCCCAGTCTCTGGGGCTCTGTCTCCCTGGCTGCACATGTCATTCAGAGATGGCACCAGGTCCACAGCCCTGGCCCCCAGTGCACTGCAGAAGGGCAAACCCACCCTTAGAGCATCCCCCAGGGGAAAGCAGCGCTCACCCCCTCTCCTAGTGAGCAGGGCTCTGGGTGGGGGGGCAGCTTGCTTTCCTGACCCCTTGCCAACTCCTCCTGCCACCCCTTGCCAGTGCCCTATATCACCCCAGTACAATACCCCCCATTTTTTAATGGCATGTGTCCCACTTTTGCATTTGGAAAAGGTGGTCCCCCTAGGTGGTGAGGTGCCCCTCTGAGGCCCTGTTTTCAGTCCAGGAACCAGGCTGAGAGCTGGGCACACCAGCCAGGAAACAGGAGGGCATCACTGAAAGGGCAATTTGGGAAAGGGCAGGGGATGGGGCATATGGAGGTTGGGGAGCAGCGCAGCCTCAGAGTGGGCATGTGGCCCACTGTGTTGCCCTGGAGCTGGCTGCTGGCAGGGCAACACCACGTGGCACATGCGCTGCTAGCCGCCAGCTCCAGGGGAGCGGAGAAACCTGCGGCTTTTCCCCAAGGTGGAGGGGAAGAGGAGCCCCCTTCTGGAGCGAGCCGGGCTCCGGCGCCTTCCCGCAAGGGCCGAGGAGGCAGGGAAAGCCCTGCCGCAGGCTGAGCAGCGGGGCTTTCTTTTACTTTTCCTGCAGGGGGGACTATGCCCCTCGCTCCGGGCCCACTGGAGGGGAGGGGAGGAGAAAGAAGAAGAAGAAGGAGGGGAAGGGAAAAAAAAATAAAAACGAAATAAATAAATAAAAAAGCCAGGAGGAATCCTCCTTCCCCTGCCATCTCACCACGTCACGGAGCCGGGAGGCGAGCACGTGGGGCGGGGAGGGAGCCCTTATAAATCTCCGTCTCGCCGCCGAGCCCGTGATGTTATCTGCTGGCACCGGGCCCCCCCGAGCCCCCTCCCCGGCGTGAGCACAGCCAGAGGGGAGCGCGGCACAGGGAGGAGGGCAGGGCAGGGCAGGGCAGGGCAGGACTGCTCCGCTCCGGGAGGCGCCAAGCCGGTGGGGGAAATAGAAGGAGAAGGAGGAGGGCGCGGGGGTGGCAGTGGCAGGGCGCTGGGGGAGCTCCCCCGCGGCTGTCGGAAGAGGAGGGAGTTGGAAAGAAAAAGGCGAGAAAAAAACAAGGAAAAACCAGCCCAAGTTTTGGTTTTGTTTTTTATATTTTATTTATTTCATTTTGTTGCCGTTGTT
>NW_005842031.1:1726925-1737628 GCF_000455745.1 Alligator sinensis | reverse complement strand
GGCGGGGCAGGAGGCGGTGGGGTGGGCGCCGCGGCGAGCCCCGACCATGCCCTGCTACCTCCTGAGCCTGCTCCTCAGCCTGGACCTGGCGGCCGTGGCGCTGAGCCTGTCGACCTGCAGCACCCTCGACATGGATCAGTTCATGCGCAAGCGGATCGAGGCGATCCGGGGCCAGATCCTGAGCAAGCTGAAGCTCACCAGCCCCCCGGACGAGTACCCCGAGCCCGAGGAGGTGCCGCCGGAGGTCATCTCCATCTACAACAGCACCCGGGACCTGCTGCAGGAGAAAGCCAACCACCGAGCCGCCACTTGCGAGCGGGAGCGCAGCGAGGAGGAGTATTATGCCAAAGAGGTTTACAAAATTGACATGCTGCCGTTTTACCCCGAAAGTAAGTGCATATATGTGTGTGTGTGTGTGTGTGCACGCGCGTGCCTATCTCATGTGTCCCGTCCCCCCCCCACCTCCACTGCCCCAAGCCTTCCAGGTCTGTCCCTCTGGCTCTCATCCTCCTCCCCAGCTCTTCCCGCAAGTTGCCTAGGCTCCTTCCCCCCCTCGCAGGGACTTGGCCCCTTCCCCATGGGCTCAGTTTCATCGCTTCCTCCCCACGCTTGCTCAAACTGAGCCCCTCCTGTACCCGAGCAAGCAAAGCCTCCCTGTGCCAGGGTTATCTTGTCACTCCCCAACCTCCAAATTCCCCCCCTCCCCACCCCTTGCCCTTTCCCAATGCCTCCAGCGCGAGCCCAGTGTCTTTCCACTGCTGTTGTTTCTCTTAGTGTGCCTGGATCGGGCAGGTTTCCATCTCCCCCTACGCTTAAGGGAAAGAAAAGAAAACCAGAATATAAAGGCATAACATTCCCTAGCTGCTTTGACTGTCTCTGCCTGCCCTCACCCCTCCCAGCACATCTGTTTGAAGACGGCAGCTTAAATTGGTACCCTAGGAAAGGACAGATGCAGGGACATCTCGCCAGTGGAGCAGAGGTCCTTTCTAGTTAAGGCTGAATTTCATTGCAGGTACAGCCCCCCCCTCCCCCCTAGCCTTTTTCCCCCTCCCTGATAAAGTCTCACTTCTTGGAAGCCCTCTCTGTCCCTCTGCTGTTTTTTTAATGACTCCCTGATGATACACACTACATTGTGCACAGTAAAAGGGAATAAATGTTCTGCGCCCGTATCTCACAGACTCCAGTTAGGATGAATAATAATCGTAACTGCATGCCCTTGCGTCTTGGTGTGGAGTTGAGCATTTAGAAAAAAAAACATAGGACTGCTTTAAAAAAAATCTAGACTGTCATGCCAAGGAAGGTTAAATACCAGAAGGAAGAAAAAAATAACTTCACCATGACTCTGTCCAAAACTCGGTTCCACTCTTCATTTCCCTCCCTCTCCTCACCCCCCACACTCCTTGATGCCCTATATACTTGCTGTTTCTGTACAGCACATACGTCTTGTTTAAATAGATAATGCAGCCATCTTAGTAACTTTATCCTAGAGTTTGTAATTGCATTTACTTTTCATTTATTTTTAGTTTAACAAGTTGTAGCACTGGGGCTTGCTGTGTCTTGCATGCGGTAGTCCCAGGATGGCAGCCAAAGTGTCTGAACCCCACTCACTGCAGCTGCCTTTCTTCTTCTTTTATTGTTAAATGACAGCATCAGGTACAGGACACCCTGGCAGCCAGAGCCATTTTATTATTGTAATTATGGCACCATCCATAAGAGCGATGATAAATACACTCCACCCTTGTTCCCCTCGGGGAAGAGAGGCTTTTTTTCATGTATGCGGGAGAGGTTCAGTGTAACTTGGAGAATAATGTGGAGACAGAAGTTTCCTTTCAACCCACACAGAAAGCTCTTGATGGTATTTTGGCGAAAGTCAGCACTTTGCTTTGAGACCCAATAGGTCGTGCCCTGAACACGGTAGCAAGCATTTACAAACAAAGGTGGTACAGAGTAACTCCTTGACACATAGATGTGACCCTGTAACAGAGGGTCTTTGAAGGTAAAGCGCAGTGGGTCCTGACTGCAAATCGGACTCTTCTCCCCCTACAGACAAGCATACAGAGGACTACTACTACCAAACTAAGCCTCTCACTTTCCAGCAAATTAAAATATCTGAGGTGTGTGAGGTGACTCATGTTGACAAAACGAGGATCTGTTTTTAAAATACTGACTGGCTGTGCGCTATGGTATCGGAGGTTTTGGAGGGATAAAGTAGATTGCAGGTATCTACCAACAGAGTGCATCAGAAGTTTGGGATCAGAAGGCCATTTAGCAGATCCAGTACTACTGTGCGAGTGCTGTTGCTAACATCAGAGTAAGTAGGTTAACTGTTTTTCCACTGCTCTCTAGTTATACTGGATTGAATGAACCTTTCCAAAAAAGACAGAAAGAAAGAAATTGCTCCACCATATTTTAAAGAAACAAATTGAAAGCGCAGCTTTGGCTGCTTTATACACTTTCTCCTAGGCTTCACTCTGAGGGGGTTTTTTTAACTCTGCATTTCCTGATCTGGTTGGGAAGACAGTGATAAGAAGGGAGAATGAGATCAATTTGAATGCTGCGAAGGTCAAAAGCTGCTGAGATGAAGGCATGGGAAAGATCAGTGGTTCAGTTTTTTATTTTTTACCACAACGTTGTTAGCATTCAGTAACTGACTATAGCCCAAGTATTACAAATATGCTCTAATTATACTCATAGTCAGCTATATATCACTACAGATTGCTGATAGGTCTTTGTGGGGCATTTTATAAAGTTCAGACTAAATATTTTTAGCGATGAGGAGATTTAAAAGGAAAACTATAAGAGATATTGTATATACCCTAAGGCATATTTTGTCTTAAATATTATCCTTGGCCAACTGTACTATAAAAATACAGTAAATATGAATAGAACTGGCAAGATGCCAATCTCCTGGGATGAATTTTAGTCAAGAAGGTATTTATGGGATATAAATAATACTGTGTCAACATTTAAAGAAGGGATCTGATTCGTTTTGAATTTATTCATATTAATCTTTTCACGTGCTGTTAGTTTAAGGCTCAAAGTAAAGTTATGCTAAGGTTTACTGATAGTTTGCACTGAGGGGGATAAGGGGCATCTGGCTGCTGCTTGCCAGTCCATCCAAGGTTTAATGACACATCAAGTTAGAATATATGTGGAAATTCAGTGAGTCACAGAAAACTAGATCCATAAACAATAGATTTCCAAAATTTAGTGGCAGGAACATATTACCAAGAAGTTTTGAAAAACCAAAAGCATTAGAACATTTGTTAGCGCAGGAATCCCTACTCGAATTAGATAATGAAAATCTAAACCTAATGTTAAATCCAGTCCACCTTCAGTAATTAAGTTGTTTTACAGACAAAAAAAGGAGATTGAATATGAAATCCAAAGACACAGGTTGTTAAAATGCATGAAAGCTGTGAATACAGAAACCACTATCTTTGCAGTTGCAAAGCATTAGTTTTGTTAAATGTGGGTTGTATGAAAAGTTCAATCTGTCGCTGATAAAGTTGATGAATGGGCAGGTTCTGATATTTAAAATGGTTGTTTATGTCAAGCTTAGTGATGATCAGCATTGCATTGATAGTTTACAGATAAAAATATCAACAGACTTGTAGCTTGTGAATCATACTACTGTGTATGTGGGGCAGTGCTTATAAAGCAAATTAACAACGTACATTTTCAGGGACTGAAAAGCATATTTATGGTTAGCACATAAGGGGCCCAGTTATGTCTGTCTTATTTCTTTTTTCAGGCAAAACTCCCATGATAGTGAGTTCGTAACAAATGACAGATTGCAAGTAAATGATCTTTTTGAGTTTTCTTTGATGCTTTTTATGGGGCTAAGAGTCTAAGGAATTAGTTATTTTCATTTTTTGTCATAGTTTCACCTGAATGTTAAGCTAATTTAATGCAGAGCAACCTCTCATGAAGTAAAGCTGTATTTTACACATCAGTTTTATGAGGCTCATTGATATGATTTATCTTTCTAGGAACTCTGTTGAATGAATATTGCTTTACATAAGACTGTCATATTACTGAGGATTTGCCTAATGAAAGAAAACATTATAAATTGGCTGGGTACAATGACATGCTTCTACTTTACCAACAAGGAGTTGATTTAGCAGTGGTTATATGCATGTGGGCTCCTTGTCTTCAGAGTAATTGGGTTACTAGTACAGAAGTGGCTAAGCTGTATGCCTCCCCTGCACTGATTGCATCATTACCAAATGTTAACAGCTACTGCTGTGAAGCTCACTTGTGTTTGAATTTAGCAGAGCAGAGAATTTAATCTTTTAGGATTTCCTATTTTGTGAAAAATATGGAAGCATTCTCAAAAGAACTATATTATTTTAAACCCTCCTAACTGTGTTGACCCTGTGGCCTGCTGGTAGGGCTCAGCTCACTACCCTGTAGGAGGGCTAAAGTTAGACTCTCCAGACATAGGTATTCACTTGCTACAAGGGGTTTGGAGTTCTGCACTGACTTTTGCTAGGGTAGAATTACAGGGAATGGCTTGGTGGTGCTTAGACATGACTGGATTTCTGAGAGTCGTCTCCTCTGACATGGTGATAAACAGCCAAGAATTGATAGATGGACTTAAAAAAGGGCAGGGTAGTTATCTGAACAATGGTATTATTTTTAGTTGTCATATGTGAAGAGGCATAATCAAGTGCCGCACTTCAGTTTATAAGCCGATCACCAGAAGAGTTTGGAAGGAAATCCCACCCCCCACCCCCCAACACTGTGTACATTATGGGTTTTCTTATGTACATTATGGTACATTATGAGACTGCATTATGGTTTTTTCACTTTTGTGAAGCATTGGGTTATTGGAAAGATCCAGAAGTAAGGCACTGGTTTGGGTAGGAGAAACTCAATGATTTGACTGGCAAGGTAAATTCTATGTGACTGTGTTTCTCAAGAGGAAGGAAAGGAAAAACAGAAGGCACCTATTAGGTACTGAGAAGGGTCTGATGACCCTCCATGACAAAAAAAATGTAGGAGCAAAATTTGCAGCCTTTTCTCTGTCCCTGTTCAGGTAAATCTCCTATTGCAGTCTATTATAAAAAAGACACCATCATCTTAGAGTCTTGTAATTAAATAATGGTTAACTTTCCATTACTAAACCTATACCCTCCCTCCTTGCAATCACCTACCAGTCTGGAGAATTTACAATCAGTGATACCTATTTTTAAATGTTTTTCTGTCTTCTGCGACTGAAAGACTAGATAGCAAGACTAAGTAGCAAAGAGAACTCACAGTCTGAGGTCTGCAACTGAGAGTGTACAGGTGGGACCCAGCACAGCCACATAGAATCTCACTGTCTGCAGTTAGTTGCAGGATCAGGCCTGAATGGTTGTAAAGGAAAATGATGTGAAATGCACAGGTTAAATACATTGAAAAATAACTTTGAAAAACTTTGTTTTTCCTAAAGCAGCAGGTGACTATCCGGTAGGTAATTTTCCGATTGTGGCTTGTATTTTCTTAAGGTTAATGGTATCCCTTTAAATTTGGGAGTCTTACTTTGGAGCTAAAAAAAAAAAAAAGAGGACTCCAGGATATATTCAGCAAGATGCTAAAACATGTATAGCTTTAAATATGTGAATAATCCTAAAAACCATCATGGTAACACATGTGCACAAGTAGTTTGCTGAATTGAGGCCTAATTTTGTTGGTCATTTGCAGAAGTAAATACAATTTGACAGCCAGGCAACTCAAAATCCTCCTAATGCTTTGAAAATGCAGTGCTAAACATCAGAACTTGCATAAAGAGAAATCTTTCTTTTTCATGGGGGAGGGGGGAAACTTTCTCTTTGATATCTGTTATCCCAAAGAGCCTGTTCCAGTTCAACAGCTTGTTTCCTTAGCCTATGCAGTGTCTCCTTGCTAAAAAATGTTTCCGGAATACAGATTAAGAGGAGACTCCCAATGCATCATGACAAAACAAGTCATTAGTGATGACAACACAAATGTTTCCATTCCTATCCTGAAACCATATGGCTATACATTTTTAAACAAGCAGTTTTTAGCCTGGGAATGATATGTTCGCCAGGTATTATTTTAATTTAATAATATGTTATGGATGCTTCAACAGATTTGTTTAGACTAAAAAGTTTGCTTCAGTCATTTGTTTAGAGAATGTTAGCATCCTGCCTACAACCACAAGCTGTTGTTTGTTTCTTTTTTAATCTATGATATCCACAAGTAGGTGCTTAACTGCAATATGACTATCAACTCTCTTCCTGAGATGGTCTGGCTTAAAGTGGCTACATTTCCTCTTGAAACAGCTCCCCCCAAAGCTGTCTCTGACATCCATGCTGTTACGTAATCATTGTGACCGAAACTCCAATGATGCAAAAATGCAGAAAAAAAACATGGTTGGCTGAGTAAAAGTATTGACTGGTATATTATATTTCAGCAAACACTGTAGCATCATTCTAGGCAAAAGGAAAATGTTGCGACTTTGACCTTGGCTCTGTTTATTTGGCTCCTTCCCACCATATCTAACCCACACTACACTGACAAATACTGCATCTGTCTTGACAGACTAGTTCACAAATAACCATTCATTCATAACTCAGAGCTGTCGTAAGAATCCCTATCTGTTGCTTAATATGATGATTGTGAATTTGAATATCGGCTTTGAAAAAAAAAGAGCCCCGCAAAACGACCACAAGTCCAGTCTGACTTTGCAGAAACCAAGAGGGAGGTCTTGCTTGAAAGAGGATACTGTGCTTTAAAAAAATATATAAATATATTTAAGAGCATTAAAACATCTGTTGTTGCCAAAGCCCAAATTGGAATGTTCTGGGAAAGAAAATTTAATTTTTAAATGCTGGATTCATTTCAGTGATGGTAATTTCAACACTTCCTGGGGAAAGTCTATCAGTGATCATTATATGCACACCAAATGCAGCAGTAAATCTGTCATTCTTTCCATTTCAGTTTTTCACGTCTATAAATGTGTTGTTTTCCCTTGCTGGGCTGTGTCAGTTTCTAGTGTTTTCACTGGCTTTCTCTCATTGGAACCCCTGCCTTGAATTTTAAAAGGCAAGCTAAGTGCTGCTGCAAGTTTCCTTCCCGTATTTGTTTGTATTTACAGTTAGCATTTGCAATTCAGAAGCTAGCTCAGTTTAGACAAGAGAGTTGGTATCTTATCTTTCTTAGCTCTCTGAGAGATAGGAACAAAACTCTTTTTTCCCCCGCTTTTCCCTCTAAACAGCATAAGGGATGCACTTAGCTCTCAAAAAAAAAAAATTGTACTCTGTCTTCCTCTACCTTTGAACAGCCTCAAGCTCAATGGGTCCTTGGTCTTGACTGAGGCCTGAAGGTACTACTTCCACATGAATGCTAAATTATAGTAATCAGCCTTCCTTTCTCTGCCAGTGGGCTGCTTTAACCTCTCTGCTAAGGCATCCCAGAACTGACCTACAACAGCTCTTTCCATTTTAGAGTCTGATCACTCCTGTACATATACTTACTAATGTGCTATATGAATTTCTGTTTTTGTGCTCTGGAGGAACTGTCTCTAAGGCCAGTCTGAAATTGCCAAACCACATGGAAAATTAATATCTAGCAATTTGCAACAGATTATGTCTTTTGAGTGCCCCACAAATATTAGAGAGCAAATCTCCCTTTTTAGATGCAGAAGAGTTGAAATACTGGCCCAAAGTAACAGAAGCCTGGGGCAGGCTACTTATCCATTTCCAAATACTACTTGAACACAAGAATGGGCAAGATGAGCAAAGCTGAGAGTCAGGATTGCAGTCCTGTAGTGTAGTAAACACAAAGTCAGCTATTTCCTTTGTATCTTAATGTCAAATTCTCTTGCTTATTGGAGATGGCTTTTGCTGACTTAATAACTCTGCCTTAAAGTTCTTAATGTATATACAGTTAGTGGAATCAGTAGAGACTAGGGACTAGATTGGTGATTCTTAACCAGTGTGCCCATGCACCTAAGGTGCTGTGAGATCCCCTTCCTTCACTGAAGAGCTTCACAGGATTCAGACAAAGAGATATCTGTAAAGATAAAGCGGCTGAGTTACAAGAAGCAGAGTGCCTCTGGGGCAAGTTATGCCTTTCCAAATTAGAGTCCTATTATTTACCCATATTATTGGGAAATTTATGGCCCGTGGGTTTTTTTTGTTCCTTTAGATGGTCCTGTATTTGTTGTAGTAGGGGCTACAAAGGATCTGCTGAGTCCTCACTTACCATCAGAGCAGCTGCACATGTAATGCAGCCTGGGCCCTGAACAATTCTGCCTCCACATGACTTATGCTGAGAGTGCATACTACTGATTTAGAGCCTGACCAAAGTTCACAGAAATTAGTAGTAAGCTTCCTTTTGATTACAAAAGACTGTGGATAAGGTCTTTGGTGCCTTGCCCTCTGTTTCAGAAATGCACCACTTTTTGCCAGGTATTTGAGGACATGTTTTAATAATGTGGCTCCTACCTTTGATGAATTGCTGTCAAAGACGTTCTTCAGTGCTATGCTTTGTAAAAGGCTTTAAAAATAAACAGCATGGTAGCTCATTGGTAGCTGCATTTGATAGCGGATGTCATCTGGTAACAACATATGGGAGCAATACGGCACAAGCAGGGGATTACAGAATGCAGAGAAATAGGCATGAGTTCATGCCCTGTACCTCTCAGGTATTCCACATCTCTGTGCCTAAAATAAACAACAATCTGGCTGTGAAGACTTTGCAAATAAACATATTGTAACCTATCTGTATCACCTTCCCCAAAGCCAGAGTTAGTTTAAAAGCAAAGGGCACCACATTTAAAAGCCTAGCAGCGAACAAGTGTAAAATTGACCCTCAATAGACATAGCAGAAAAGACTCCAAAGGCTGCAAATATGTATGTGGCAAATCTCCAAGCAATGGATTAGAAAGAAAGGTCAGGGCTAAGCCAACATGGTCTTTTTATATTATCAACAAAATCTTCAAGTCAGCTCTGGAGCTGGAACCAGGAGAGCAACTGCTAACAGTCAGCTGGTTGCACAGCTTAAACTGAATTTATAAGATGGAAAGCAAAGCAGTTTAGGAATAGAACCTTTTTTAATAGGCTGAAAGTGAATGCAGCTTTATATAGTGTCTCTCTTACTTCATGTCTCCCAGTGTCTGACAAAGGAGTGAGTTAAGTTTTTGGAGGTACCTTGTGATCTCGGTTATGTGGATGAAAACTTGGAGTAGCTCCATTTAAATCAGTGAAGTCACTCTAGATTTTTACTGGTGTCCTGGAGATTGGAATCTGTTTAGTGATTGTTGGGGCAAAGAGAATAATGCAGCTGGAGTTTTAAAAGAGCTTAAGGGAGGCAGGCGACCAGTTTCTGCTGAATTTCAATAAGATTTAGTTTTTTTAGGCCCCATTGAAAACTGTAGTCAAAGGCAGTAGATGGATGGATGGATCAGGAAAGAGGGTAATCTACTGAATGTACTGGAAATGATGGCCAGGACACAGTTTATTGCTTATTTTTTATAAGTAGAAAAAGGTATTGAAGTTTCAGCAGCCACCAGACTCAAGAATGAATGGGGCTTGTTTTAACCCGCCATTAAAAAGAAGACACCTCCTGAATGAATACCACTGCCATGCCACCCAGCTCATTTAAGCATTTAAGTCCTGAAGAGGATCTGGTTTCTGGAGTCTCAGTACATGGAGGCAGCTAATGTGCAGTCCTGAGTTAAGTGCCTAAGCTGACAAGAGAGGGAAGTGTACAGACTTATGCTATACTTATTGTTTCCTGTTGGCTAGTTCCAGGTAGCTCCCTGTTCAGTGTCTAGGCTCTCTGAATCTCTGAGTTGGAGGCATCTCTTTCCATTGTCTTTTTATGCAGGATTGGCTAGTAACCCAATTTCTCTGAATTGTCCTCTTGGGGGGCAGGTGTCTAATTTTTAAGTATGCTGAAGCCTAAGTTTGGGGTGCCTAAGGGGGTTGATCTGGATTTTGTCCTTAATGTTTCCTTTCATGTCATTGATACAAAAGTTAAATAGTGTTGAGCCAAGAATTAAAGCCTGTGGGACTTCACTAAAACTCAATAATGAGTCTATGTTTGCAATTTCATTTTGATCTATCAGTTAGCTAGTTTTAATCCATTTAATGTTTACCATGTTAATTTTTGTATTGTTCCAGTTTCTTAACACAAGTACAGTACCAAGCCAATTGTCTTATAGGGGGCATCTACACAAGAGGTTTATTGTGGAGTTGCTTAAGTAGCTCCATAGTAAAGTGTCTCCATTTACACGTGTGGAGCTACTAGGCTGGAATAAACTAACTCTACCGAAGGTTAGTACTGTCTGACATAAATACTATCTTATGGAGGAGTTATTTACTGTGCCACAAGGCACGTGAAGACAGTGACCAGGGATAGCTGGGGCAGGAGGGAGCTACAGTGCAGGACTGCCTGCTGACTAGCCCCACGGTGTAGCATCCTCATGCTCTAGTCAACCTCTCTGTCGCATGGGCTCCTGTCAGCTGGGGCTGCACTGCCCTGACTCGATGTGCTACTGTTTCAGGCACACGTGTAAACGCTGTGCCTGGGAGCAATAAACTCTGGCACAATGTGACGGAGTTTATTGTGTCACATTAATATTCACATGTAGACATGCCAACAGTAACCAAAGCATACAACATCAATTTCCTTGCTCAACCAAACTTGTAATCTCATCAAAAAAGATACCAAGTTAGTTTTACAGGTTT
>NW_005842031.1:1703293-1726894 GCF_000455745.1 Alligator sinensis | reverse complement strand
CCCTACACTCTCTTGTTTATTTTCATGAATTATATTAACATCTTTTAAGACCTTATAAGTTGAAAACAATATGAGGTGTTTCATTATTTTTTGAAATTGATGTCAGGACGACAGGCCTATAATTATCTGGGTCAAACTGCTCAGCCTTTTTAAACTTTGGCAAATTTCCCAGTGTTCCAAGACTTAAAGAAAATCAGTATTTACAGTCCATATTCCTTCTTGGCTAGCTCTTTCAAAACTCTTGGATGAAAGGTCTCTGCTTCTGATCATTTAGAAATGTGTGCCTTTTGTAACAGTTGCTTCACATGTTAACATTGTCTTGAGTTTCTGTGAATGACATAAGATGATAAGGCTGTATGTCTTGCTATTTTCTTCTTTATCTTTTCATTGATTATTAAATCCAACACATGGCTACCCTTTTCTTAAAAGAAAAAAAGAACAAATATATATTGAATGCTTCTGTATTATTATTGATAATTTTGCCATTTCACTACCTTTGTTATAATGCTTTAGTTGTTAAATACATTTGGTAATACTCCTACTTGTACTTAAGTGTGCTTAGTGACAGATTTCTTCTTGGGCATGTCTACATGTGCGCTTTAATGTGCATTAACCTATTTTAATACACATTAAAGCATCACTAAAAATGTGCTTTTAGTTGTTGCACATTAAAATAAACTGATGCACATTAAGCATTACATAAAAACATGTTCTTTAGTTAATGTACATTAAGACAGGCTATTGTACATTTTCCTAGTAGCCACCAATGGAGGTACTAGATTTAATGTACATTAAAGCATATTAATGCATGTGTAGATGTACCCCTTGTGCTCTTTTACTTTCCATATCAGTTTTCTTCAGTCCTAACTTCTGATTTATGTCCATTGTGATCACCTTTTCTTTTTTTCTACTTCTTACCTATAAGAGTTTTCTTCATTTCTTTTTGTTTTAAATCTATTTATTACAATTATTATATCTTTTTCACTTAGCCCCTTTTTTCCAACCAGTGTTCCTCTCTCTTTTTTTGATTGTGGCATTGCATATCTAGTAAAATAGTCTTAAATGGTTCCTGGTTATTTTTTCACATGCTTCAACATTATTTTTTTCTCTCAACTGATTTGGCTGATAACTTTTCATCTTTTTGCAATTAGCCCTTTTAAAACTTGGTTTGGATGTTATTGTCTTTGCACACAATAAATGGAATCTTATGATCATCTGCACCTAAATGATGCAGGGATCCTGGTTTTTTCTGTTTAAAAATTGCAAATTCTTTGATAAAAATTGCAAATTCTCTGGTTAAAACCCCCAAATCTGTAATTAAAATGAAACGCCACTATGTATATCAATTGAATACAATGTTTTATTGATATAGTTACAATTTTAAAGCAATTTGGAAGCCTACCCATGCCTCAATCACTATAATAAAATTAATTCTAAGTACCTATAAATTTTGGTATTTGATTTTGGGTTTTTTTATCATGGAAAATCAGAGTTCCCACTGCCCCCTTAGCTCACCAGAATGCAGGTCCAGGCCCCTCACTCTGCACCCAAAGCCCCCTGGTCTTGCTGGTACCCCTCACTTCCAACCCACTCCAGTCCTGCCAAAGGAGGCCTACAGCTGCCAGGGCTATGAGGCCAGGGACCCAGATCCGCCCCCCCGCCTCCCTCAGCAGCACCTGAGCCCTGACTGCTACCCATGGGAGGCAGCAGCTGCTATAGCAGAGTGGAGCATGGAACCCAGCTTCCCCTCCCCAACAAGCGGCACAGCTGGAGTGGAACCTGTGGGGTAGGGGCAGGGGGAGTTGGGCTGCCCACTCTGGACTTGGGCTTCCTGACCTTGGGCTTCCTGCCCTACTGCCCTCCCCCTGGGGCATCTGGGGCCCAACGGGCAGGACTTGGCATGGCAGGGCAGAATGGGGCCAAGTGAGGAAGCTCGTGGCTGTCACTGGAAGTTCTGTGCTGCCATGGCAAGGCACTCCCTGCCTGCCCAGCAGCAGTAAGGGTCACAAATCCACGCTGCCACCCTAGCTTCTGCCAGGTGAGCAGAGGGCACCTTGCCATAGTGGCATGGGGCTCCCAGTGGCAAGGAGCTTCCCTGCCTGGTCCCGTTCTGCCCTGCCGCGCTGGCTCCCAGTGCCAGGCTGCGGAGGCCCCAGGGGGAGGGCAGCAGGGCAGGGAGCCCAAGCCCACAGCGGGCAGCCCACCCCTGCCCTGTGCACAGATCTGGGGGGCTTATGCCCTCCTTTTCCCCTGGGGGTGCATGCAGCAGTGGGGAACCAACACCCCCTCCCCCCCACCCCATGGCCAATTGCCCACGGCTCTGTCCCACTGCCTGCCTGAGTCCTGCAGCCGCACATGACCCTGGGTGCCAAGGCCCACACACCACCCAGATTAGGTAGCCCTGCCCAACTCCCTCCCTCCGCACCCACCAGACTTACCTGCATGAGCTGCTCTCCAGGCTGCCCGGCAGCCATGTGCATGTGTGAGTGCCCCCTGCCTGCCCACCCTCTTTCCACTCCCCACAGCCCCTTGCAGGCTAGGACTCTGACAGCCTGCAGAGGGCTCTTTGCAAAAGTGGAAAGTCCACACGTTTCTCGGTTAAAATGAAAAATCTGTGTTTTTCTTAGTTAAAAGGGAAAATCGGTGGGGGGGGTTTCCATTTTTCTATGGGGAATGGAAAACCTGGATCCCTGATGATGAGTAATTTTTAGTTGAATTTATTAATATAAAGCCAGTCAAATTTACTGATCTAGGTTCAGCTCCTAGTACCCAACCAAGCAATTCTAAGATTTTGCCCTCCAGTTTATTTGCAGAACAGAATGAAAGATAAGCATAGCAGGATAAATCAAAATTTTTGATAACAAGAGTTGGCAACCTAGGGCCTGTAGGCTGGATCTGTCCTGTGGAGACATTGGATCCAGCCCATGGATGTGGGGCTTTGACAATGGATGGCTTCTTCCATGATGCAGTGGGGAGAAGTGATAGTGGCATGTGCTTCCCCTTGCCGCAGCAGCCAGGTCCTAGTGCCTGCCTACCTGAGCTGGGTCATTCCAGCCTGTAGCATGAAAAGGTTGCCAACTAGAGCTGTGTGAAACAGCACCGTTTCATTTTGACTTCTGTTTCATCGTTTCAATGGGACAGTGTTTTGTTTTGAGTTTTGTTTTATTTCAAGCACTTTTCCGTTTTGTTTTGTTGAAACTATTTCACTGTTTCAATGCTGTTTCTACATTTTGCCCATAGGCTATAATGGGGAAGCATGAAACTGCCTATAACTTTATCATTTTTTGGCAGATTTGGACGACAACAGCAGGGATAGTAGTCCCTTTTGAGGGCATGAAGCCTCCCAGGTTTCAAGGAGGGGTTTCTAGGAAACTGCACCTCAAGCTTCTGACAAGCAAACTTGTGACTTGTCAGAGTGTGTGTGTGTGTGTGTGTGTGTGTGTGTGTGTGTGTGTGTTAAGGTGCACCCTCACTGGCACTGGGGCCTCTACATGACAAGGTAGTGTGCCCCAGTGAGGTCTTCTCCTCCCCCACAGCCTCCATTGGGTCCACCACTTCAAATGACAACATGTAATAACTTAGTAAGCAGCAAAGTAGCACCAGCAGCATCTCAGGCAGCCAAACAGTAACAGTCAATATCAGAGCAGTCCTCCCCACCCGCCTTTGCCCCTTCTCCTTACTTTTTGTTTCCCTGCAGGCAAGCCCAGCTTCAGCTTCGAAACTCGAAATGTTTCGACTGCCCTCGTTTCATTTCGAAGCTGTTTCAAAGGCCTTCATTTTGATTTTGCTGTTTCAAGCTTGAAATGAGTCGAAATAGTCTCGAAACAAAACAGCAAAATTTTGCGCAGCCCTATTGTCAGCCACAGTTCTACAATGGGTAGGCTCAGACCTGTTGTTTGAGGTGCAGGGAATCCCTCTGAGCAGAGGTTCTTTTATCCTCTTGGGAGCCAGAGTTCACTTCATCTGATGTGGTGAGCTTGGGCACACAAAAGCTTTATGCGCCTCTGATCTAGGTAACTGATAAGGTGTGTTTCTACTCCGGTTTCCTCCAGACTTCAGACTAACATGGTTAACTACCTCTTTGCATAGTGGCTGCAGTAGCAACTACTACATCACTAGAATTCTGCACATTTGTTTAATTTGCTAGATAATATTCTTTTTCAACTACTATATGTTTTTAAAGTAATGTTTATAGCTAGGATTTTCAGTGGGGCCTAGAAGTGGCTGGCAAATACCTTGGGTACCTTTTTAAGATCCTGTTTTTATTCAGTTTTATGGGACTTTCCATTGGGAGTAAGATTGGATGGAGTTTTATATGCTACCAATGTCACACATACTTAACATTAGCCAAAGTTGGGATTTGGTTTTGCTTCTATTAATTTGTCCTGAGATTGCCCTTGGGCCAGTAATTCTTGTGACCACATGGGCCAGACCTCCACACTTCAAATTGATTGTCTAGTGTTGATTATTTGATCTACAAGTTGACTATGTCTTCAGATGCAACAAAAGATGGGAAGAAGCCCACAATTAGAATGCCTGTGCTCAATTCAGAATTTCTTAGACATCACAAATAATAATTGTACTTCATCAATCTTAGCTCTGTAATGGTTTGATCATTATTTCCTTGACAGAATAAATGGCTTCTCATAGTACTATTAAATAATAGGCTAGTGCCTACTTGAAAGTCTGTGTTTAGTAAATTTGTTATTGAAAGTGTTATACATGAAAGGCATCTGATTATTGGAGCTTGAGATTTGTAAAGAATACCATTAATTCAACAGCTAATATCATTCATTTTATACAGTAGTTTCTTCTGAGTTTCCTTCTTGTAGTGCAATTCATATGCATTCTCTTTGTATCCATTCCTAATTTACAAGCCTCACTTTCGTGTCTCACCTTAGTAACTACAATTAGCAACATCAAGATTTGAATGCAGCTAACATCTTGGACTTTCTGTCTCTGATACTTATCTCTTAGCTCTTATCTCCATCTTGAGCTTTTTAAATGTATGATTTGCACTTACTGCAATACACAAATAAAAAGATCTTATTTGCTTTTGACTTTTTCCCCTCCCTTCTTTATTCTACTATTTTTGCCTTGCATATTTCCTATTCATTTATTTTTTTTGTCCCTAGATTGAAAAAGGTTGGACAGTCCAACCTGTTTTTCTTAAAATGACTTGCTTTCATTTCCTTCTCCAGCCAGGGAGTAGTTTGGAAATTCTGTTCTCTGGACCCCTGGCGAAGCATCAGAAGCCAGCCAGCTCCACATCTTGCCAGAGAAGCAGGAACTCTTCCTGGCAGAGGTGGGGCTACAGGAACAGGATCTATGCCGTGAGACTCACTTTCATCTCCTCTTCTGTCTACAAATCAATGCTGAAATTTCCTGACTACTTTTAAACCTCAAGGCAGCAGGGCCCTCTCTTTTAAAGAAAACAGCCTGCTCTTAAAAATAGCAGTGTAGTAAAAATATAAGTTAGTTTGTGCTAGGGGTAGGCATCCTGTGTAAGGGTACGTGTCTCCACATTGAGGGTGATTTTTGAGTGCTTAGAAGGGAAAGTGAGCTTTACCAGTACCATCACCTTGTGAGACCCAAATCGTCGTTCATATGGATGGTCATAATTATTCTAATATGAACAGGGCTGTCTTCACTGTGTTTATTAGTGGGCCCTCCAATTTAGATTCCTGTTGATTTTTCTTTTATCACAAAGTTCAGGGGAAATTTGGTTTTGTTGGTTTGGATCAGGCCCACGGTGGACTCCATTTCCCAGCAGCCCCTGCCCACATTGCTGTGGCCAGTTTCCATGGAGACCCCAGCAACTGTGGATCCATGACATCACGGGACTGGGGTTTCTGTGGAGACCAGCCCCAGCAGTGCTGGCAGGGCATGCAGCTAGGTGGGTGCTGCTCTGGGACTGGGATCCTGCAGGAATGGCAGTGTGGTCCGGAGCCAGGGCAGAGCCATGATCTGCTGCCCACATGCCCCAGCTCTGGACCATGCTGTCACCGCTGCAAGATCTCAGCCCTAGCCCTCGAGCAGCTCTCCACCCAGCTTTGTGCCCTGCCAGCGCTGCTGGGTCCAGTCTCCATGGAAACTCCGGCCCCACACTGTCACAGTGCCACTGATGCTGGGGTCTCTGTGGACATCAGACACAGCGATGTGGGCAGGGGCTGCTGGGAAATGGAGTACACGGCCAGATGCATCTGCCATTTTGCCCACCCTTGGTTTAGTCCCATCAACATTCATAATGACCCCGTGCTGCTGGAAAGAGCGGTGGTGATGCTTCATGATTTTTATGGTCCTCTGCCAGCTGCAAGCATATTGTAGGCACAGTATAAAAGTGGTTTTGATACCTTTATAGTTAGATCCCTTAGTGGTTCAACACACTTTAACTTCTTTCCTACGACTGTTTGGAGAGATCTAGGGATGTCATAGACTTATGACATGGACTTAAGTCTACAACATCCCTAGATCTCTCTGAACGGTGATTCAGCTTTTGAGGTCACTGAAGTGCTTGAACACTTAGCTGAAATCTGCAAAAGGATGAGGAGTTGTTGGCTCAAGTTTAAGGCCTGTAGGTAGATGGGAGCACTTTGGAGTGACTAACCAACACACCAGCACTTCCAGTGACCATGAACGTACAGTCTCTGATTGTCAAGACAGTATGAAGCTCTGGGGGATAGCTAGAAGACTCATTCTTCCCCTGCTACAGTAGTAAAGAAAAAAAACTCCCTTGTTTCTACTGACCCACACATGCTGGGTCAGGACCTGACCACAGGGAGTCAGGCTTTCGACGTTTTCAGGCTGGGCAACTGCAACAGATTCTCCTTCGGCTGAACACAACTGCTACAAAAAGACATAGAACAGCATGTCTTGCAAGTGAAAGTACTGAGTGCAGACACATTCTAGCTGTGCTTTGACAACTTTTACTCACTTTTCTTCCCATTTGCTTCAGTGCCAAGCTCAAGTATGTGGTCCTAATCTAGAAGGCACTTAGACTGGGACCTGTTTGTCTTAGGATGGAAACAGACATCACCTTTTGTGCTTCCATAAATTTTTTTATGGCAGCACAAAGCAACAGCAAATAGAGGTCCACACCTTTTTGTTGTGCCACAGTATGGTTGCAACAAAAGGCAGTAATAATTTTTTCTGCTTTACTGCGGTAGCGGTCCTTTTATTTTGGGTGGGGCAGGGAGGGAAGTTCTGACTTTCCCACTTCAGTGGGGAGAAGGAAAGCTCTCCTGCCAGTCTGGGCAGGCAATCCTGGTGTATAGGGGTTGTTCCTTCACACCCTGGATATTCTGGCACAGGTTCAGGCCCCTCCACCCCTGGGAGTGACTGCCTGATTTTCCCCACTTCAGAGATGTGCCCCTGCCAATCTCCAGGGCCCATCTCTGGAAGTGGGGAAATTGGGATACCACACTTCCAGAGATGCGCCTGGGAGAGTCCTGGAGGCACATCTTTGGCAGTGGGGAAAGCTGGGATTTCCAATGTGGTCTCAGGACTGGGGCTTGCCAATCAGCCAATTCGTGGCCCAGCTTTGAAGCACACCAGAGCCAAACTCACTCCAGTGCAGTCCCAGGGTTGAGACTGCCAATCAGCGTTGGAAACCTCAGAGATTGCTGGGAACACTTCTCTGGAAGCAGGGAACATGTTGCTCGCTATCCTAGAAGATCAACAGATGGGGCTACAGGCAGCATGTGCTGTGTGCAACAAAGTGGATCAGCTGTGCCGGGACACATTCCAGCCTAGCTGATCTACTTCATTGGGCAATGTCTATTTTTAACCTTAGAGACTTAATTAGCTTCTCTGATAATGCTAAGATACCTACCCTGATTTTGCAGGGATGGTAGAACTGGGTGGTCCCAGATGCTGACTGTCAGGAAAGGGGAACAAGGCCTTAGTAGCATGGCTTTTTCTGTGAAACCCCTAGCCAGAAGGGGTCAGACTTAGCTCAAACCTGACAGTACTTAGATCTGTGTTTAAGGGTTGATGCTCTTAATCAACACAGGGAAACATCTAAACTTCTCTACAAATAGTCACACTTCTCTGTCCCAAACAAGTGGATTGAGAAAAGATAAACTTTTTTTCTGGACATTTATGGTCTTCATTAAGATTCCCAGTGATGTGGGTTATATATAACCACTAACAGAGTTGAAAAATGGAGAGAAATAATCAGCTACTACCATGGGAGGGAGTATGCAGACTTCTTCCAATAGCCCCTGTCACAGAGAATCTCCTCTTTACAAATTCAGATGGGCCAAAATGGGAACAACTGATTTCAACGCTGCATTTCATCTTTTGGCTGAGGATTGTCTGACATGCAGAACCGAACGGTAGTCAAATGTCGGCTATGTGTTTACAGGGATCATTTCACACCAGACCTAAATGCGACTGACTTCTTGATAGGAGTACACAGACTCCATCTACAAGTGCTATCTGACAGAGGTTTTAGGATGCAAAGTGAAAATTTCCTTTAACATGTATATTACAGACCTCAAATTAGGACTAGTTGGGTTGGGCACTGTCATGATGGTGGTAAGAGACCACCCCTGCTCTGAATGAAGAGTTTACAGTCTAATCTGATGAGCCAGGTAATGAGTGCTCCATGATATATTAGTTAAATTGTGAGAAAAACAAGTATACTCTAAACCAGGGCTGTCCATTTTCTGAACTGCTTGGGGCTGCAAGCTCTGACAACTTAATGAGCCATCCACCATGCCAAGGACAACATAAATCCCCCCACCTTTGCTGCAAGAGTATTGCAACATACCCCCATTCCTTGCCTCCCCCTTTGCCATTGTACAAGAAGCACACCCGCTCCCACCCTGCTGCCCTGCCCCAGAGACTCCAGCTGCCAACACAGCAACAGGACCAATGGGGGAAGTAGCAGCTGGGCGACAGCCTGTGGTTTGCATATTAACCCTTCATGGGACAGATGCAACCTGTGAGTTGCCTGTTGGACAATCCTCTGAACTGTAATACCAGCTAACAGATTTCTTTATGGCAACAATATTCATTCTGCAGGCTGTCCTTCTCTCATATACTTACCTAGTGACTGATCATACATCTCAGATGGGGAACTGTGTGGTAAAATCTTCACTTACAAAAAGTGGTAACACTGAATGGTAAAGCGCTGCTTTAACAATCACCATACACATCTTTAGTAATTATTATTTCTCATCACTATAGTGGGACATTTGAAAAAGTGTAACTAGAAACTATGAGACTGTAACAGTTGTAATGCTGGCCAAACTTTTGGTTTGAGCTGCTTAAATATTCTACTTTTAAGCTTGTTACAGCAGTCCAGCAAACAGGAAATTCAAAGCTAGGATGAAATAACTCCCCAAGAGTGAAAAATCGTAAAATATAATGAACTCACTGAAACTCTGCCACCATCACTCATTTTGAGCATAACCTTACTCTACAAGCAATCCTGCTTATGGAGGGAAGTACTGCTTGGCATGAAGACAGAATAGTGTACTTTAGAATGGGACATAAGTCAATTTGACATTATGTTGCCTTTATACAAATGGTATTATTTCAGTGTAGATTTTTCTACATTATTTTTTGTGAGGATTCATTATTTCTCTATATTAATGGAAAACTTAATTGAGAAATGGAAACATTCTACATATATATGATACAACATAAAAATGTGGATGTCATGTTATTCAGCATCTTTTTAATCTAACAAGTTATTATAGTTTATTAGTTACTTATGTACTGATGGATTTTATTTAAAGTGATTTATTTATCCAGGAAACTGTGACTACTTCAAAGATGCATCTTTCTCTTGGTAGCTTCTAATATGTACATTGAATAACACAAAACAGTGCCAGAGTCCTCTTGTCTCTGTAAAGTACCTGGACCTTAATAGGAGTTTATTAGCCTGCTAGATATTAGGTCAGATCTTTTGCTGGACTCCATTGAAGTCAGCACAGTTATATTGGCGTGCTCTGACTGAGAACCTGGCCTTATACCTATACCTACCTATACCTATATATCTATATCAAATCATAGAAAATTAGGATTGGAAGGGACCTCAGGATGTCATGTTGTCCATCCTCATACTCAAACTCACATATTCACATATCTATATGTGAATAACATTTTAAACATACATCATGCATATACATGGATAAATAATTGCTTTTATACAATATTATTAAAAAAGTGAGGTATGTATAAGTATGTACATATAATCTATGCATTAAGTATCCTTATCTCTCGTAACTTCCGCAGTCTATCCTTATTTAAAAACACATTCTTCTCTTAGTGTGTTAGTGTAATTCCCATTAGGACTAATATGAGGCATTCTGAAGCACCGAGGAGATGATAAACTTTGCCCCTATACAAAGCCTGACTAATGGAGATTTATGCAACGGTTGTCAAAGGGAACAAATGCCTTCTAAACCCAGCCTGCTCCATGGCCTCTACAGTGCTTCTAAACATCCTTTTTATTATAGATAAATTATTAAATGACCCTATTTAAGGTGCATTTCCTCAATTTTGTTTTTGTTCATTTGTTTTATTCCCCCGAGCAGCAGTTTCTTGGATCGTCTCTACTCAGCAAAAGATTTTATTAAGAGAAAGAACTTCTAAATAAAATATATAAGCACATTTTAGAAGCACAGACATTACAGGGAACAATATTCTAATTGTTCCCTAATTGAGCATTCTAACCCTCTAATGCTTCACCATCCTCTGCATCTGATATACAATATCCCAAGAGAGGTACGTCTGATTGGTAGAGCTGAATGATCTGCAAATTCCCTGGCTGTGCCCTGTTCCCCTGCCTCTCACAGCTCAGCTGCTTTCTGTGGGCTTTCTGTGTCCTTCCCTGATTCCCCACACACAATTAAACCATTGCCTGTCAGCCCATCTGCACAAAGATCCCCCTGTAAAGAAATACAGGGCACCAAGTGAACTGGAGTAAGTTACTGACCATGATTGGCTTCTGCTCAGTAGCTTATTTCAAGTGTAAATAATCTGATCATCATCATTTTTGTTTTAAACATAAATCCACAGTGCAACACTTAGCACTTCTTCTGTGTCTTTTGTCCAGGGGTCTCAAACTACTTCAGAGGCACACACAGGAAGCTATCAACAGAGAGGAGAATAGACCACAGCTCTCACTCCCCACTTTGTAATTTTACTGTTGTTTCTTCTGATATGGTATTAGGAACTGGTAAATGTCCTCTGAAAAAATATGAAGCTATTTAGGAGTTACAGGGGCAAGGGTTTTTGTGGGTGATATCTTTTATTGGACCAACTGCATGATTGCTGTAGATTTAGACAAACTTGTGAATTCCTGTCACAGGAGTTAAAGGTCTGTTTAAAAACCACTCAGGCGTGATCAAGTTCTTTTCCCCTCCCCATGCCTCTGACCTTGAAATGGCCAGAGTAACTATTTTTTTAGTCTTCAAGAAATCAAAGTCAAGCAGCAACATCTTCAGGACTGGCAAAGGGTTGCCATACTAAATCGTATCAATAAGGCTTAGCAGAGATGCTAATGGCCATCTTCACAGGCCCTGTAGGCAGGGACTGTCTCATTTATATGTTTGCACAATTTACTAGGGCAGGGGTTGGCAGCCCACAGGCTGGGTCTACCCTCAGACCCATTTGATCTGGCCTGCAATCATGGGCTTTTGGCAGCAATTGTGGGAGGGTGGAGGGTGGGGGGGCTTTACAGTTAGTTTCCTATGCTGCTGTGGGGGAAAAAGCACTAGTTGCAGGCGCTTTCCCATCGCTGTCAGGGGAAAAAATGGCAGGGGTGGTGGCTGGCTTCTAGTGCCCACCCACCTGTCCGCTTCTGACCCAAACTGGGTCAGGTCGACCTGCAGTCTCAAAAGGCTGCCAACTGTTGTACTAGGGTATATTATGGTCCGGGCCTCTAGAACTGGCATAATTCAAATAATTACGTAATTGTACTAATAATGCAGTTATTGCTAAAGTGCCATTTCATTCATTTGTTTTTTGTTTCATTAGCTTTCTACATTTCATACCATTATATTAATTTGCTAATAATCTTCCCTCCTCTCTTCTTCTCTCTCCCTCTCTCTCTCCTGTCCCACTCCTCATCTCGTCCTCCTTCTCGTTTTCTAAAGTGCCTGCTACTGCTACCTCTCACTAGCTCTTCTCACTCTGACAGATGTGGGGGATGGAGTGGAGGAGACAGGCTGCAGAATGGGAGAAGAGAGATTTAGAATGGTTGAGTCAAGGGGGCATATCTAGATCTGGCATATGCATTGTTTGCCTAACTTTTTAGTGTTAGTAAATTGACACTTTATTTTTAAATGAAATAGCAGGCTTCTGGACCAGATAGTCATCTGGAAAGAACTGGAGTAGTTGCATTCACTTCAGTGCTGCTTTATGCCAGATGAGAAGCTGGTTCTTATGTATTTAGATTGCATTTCTCCATATCTCTTCTATTCCTTTAAATCAGTTGCTAAGCTGTTATTTTTAAAACTGTTAAGTCTCGGGGGTAGGTATGTCATATTTAATTATGAAGGTGAATATGCCCAACATAATTCTAACCCCAGGAGGGCCGAAATTATTACTATGGAATTGTTAGCACCTAACTGTGGGCCAATTTGCCCCTTCAAGTAAGTGGGTATAACTTTAATTTGAATCCAGAGGGTTTTACATGTTTAGTTGAGGTCCACATTTACCCTTGCAGCAGCACAAATGGTGCAGCTTTGATATTATTTCAAGGAGACCAGACCAAATACAGCAGCTGTTTGAAGTGCCAGCTGTTGACTCAGTAGAGTCTAACAGACTATTAGGAGTGGCTTGAACTACCAAGAAGCATAGGCCTGAAATATTAATCTCGAGTCGACCATGAGGGAAGGGCCCAGGACATTCCCTGACTCCATGTCTCCTCATATTGCTCCTACCCAACTTGGGGCCTGCTATATTTTGCCTTCCATTTTACACCTCAAGGGGAGTTTGAGTTCTTTTTCTGTCTCCATTACTGTTGTCACATCTTTCTTTACAAAGGGCATATATAGTTTCTTCAGGCAAATCAGGAATGCTATGTTGATAATTCTTTTAGCTGTGTGTGACAAGGAAGCAAGAGTTAATTTGGCCCCTTCTGACAAACTGTGCATTGAGGTACTTGAAATATGTATGGCACTTAAGTGACATCCAAGATTTATAGTTAAATCGTGAAAGGACTCTACTTAAGGTACATTTCTTGAATTTTGTTTTTAGTTTGCTTGTTTTTTTTCCCTGGTAGATAAAAGAAACTCTAAATAAAATATAAAAGCACTTTTTAGAAGTACAGGGAACAATTTTCTAATTGTTCTCTAAGTCAGTGTCCTAAACCTCTAGTGCATCATCTTCTGCATCTGATAGCATCTCTCAAACCAAGATAATTCTATAACATATGTGCTGATATTTGCTTGTTTTCAATTTTCTGCTCTTCCTTACTCAGGAGTGAAGTCAAGGTAGTGAAACAATACTGATGACTAAATATATAGATAAAATAATTAAGGAGAGTTGGGCTGTTTCACTTCTTACCACTAGAAAAATTGCCTGAGAGTTCAAGCATTCCAGCCTCTTGGCTGGACACCTAAACAGATGAGCTGTCGTGGGGCACTAGAGTAGAGGGGCTGGGCTGTTCCTTGGGTCATCCCTCCACCTTCCCGCCTCCTTTCGGGAGCCCATTGATCAACAGCTTATCTTTCCTACCTGGGAAGGGGCGGGTAGGCTGTTACTAGGTAGGTGGCAGCCCTGGGAAGGTTCCAGCTACAGGAGAATGCAGCCCCATCCCACCAGTCAGCTGATTGACAGGATGGGAGCAGGGTACACTTTCTCCCCCAGTAGGAGCACTCTCAGTTCCTGCTGCAGGAGAATAGCCCCTGCTCCATGCCATACTCCAGGTCAACCCAGAGGAGGTTGCGAGGGAGGCAGCTGGATCAAGGTCTCCAGGAGGTTTGTCACTGTGCAGGGTGCCCCCTCTCTCCCATCCTCTGCACTCTTCCAAGTCAACCTGGAGGAGTGTGGGGGACAGGAGCCAGCTGGGAGTCCTGGGAGGCTTCCAGCCCCCAGAGAATGGTTGATATTTTACCCCAGCCTTCGCCAGCCAGCTACTTGGTGGGGAGGGATGTTCTCAGATAACAATGGTACTGTGTCCCAGATAAGCCCTTTAGTTCTCATCATTTTCACAATCCAGATCCTCCAGTTGTCTAATCGTTTGCTGCTCTTCTCTGAATTCCCTCCAATTTGAGCAGTAAAGATATCCTGGAACTGAATGGAAGAGTTCTTGATGGGTCACAGGTGGTTCACACAGAAAAGGACTGCTCCCTTTCTGTTTTGTGCTCTGATGCGTCTTGAGTGTAGTATTTTTCCTGTTCCAATGCCACATTGAGAACTCACCTCTAATATTCTGCCAGCTCTCCGTGCTGTCTCTCTTACTCTTTCCCAGGCTTCTCCCTCCAACACTTCACATAATGGGGGTATAACATCATTAATCTGGTAACCATGATTACATTAAACTACCAAATAGCAGTAGTTTGGATGATCTCTCCCCAGATTTATCATAGTTCATGCTCATTGTTAATTACCAGTCAGAATATTACCCTCATTAGGTTCCCATGACTTTTTTTCATTGTAGGGATGTATATGAGAATCTCCTGAAATATTTATGCAAATTGATCATAAACCCTTATTTAGTATTAGGGTGATGTCCTTGCTTCTCACATAATCGCTTACTTGGGTATTTACAAAATCTCAGGTTTATTATGAGTCATCCTAGTGTCCTGTTTGAAAGCATCATTCTGCAATGTTGCATGTCAGATACCTCAACCTGAATATATTGCATTTCCCAACCAAATGTACATGTTGGAATTCTGCTGTATGTACTGTTCTGTTTCAATGCAGATGTTCAGCTTTTGGAGAATGCACCTTTCCATTTGATATGACAACAACCCTCATGTGGGCAAATTTTGGGCAGCTCTGCAACATATTTTGTTTTATGTAGATATCCACAATGCTTCACAATTATAAAATTACATATGCTTCCATTTCAGAACGGAGAAATGCAGGACTGTTTTCCTAAAGGGAACATGGCCAGTCATTTTTCTAATCTCTGGTACAGTTCCATGTTTCACAGCCTAGTTTACAGAGAGGCGTTCCCTATTTTCTGTAACTCCCTTGCCAATTTAAACACCACATACTGTACTTAATAGCCTTCAGTATCCTGTGAAACTTGTGCCAGAATCATATGACTGAAGTAAGATTACTTGCCGTCCTGATTCTTTAGACTCCAATCAACTAAATAGTGCTGGACTACCCTACTGCTAACAGGAATCAAACAACTTGCTCTGGAAGGCCTTCATTCTGGTTGTGTTGCTTGGTATGTGTAAGTTTATAAATAATCAGCACCAGGACGTATTCTTAGCAACAACAGGTGCTTTGCAAATCTATTTTAATGTTAAAAAACAAAGTTTCATATATTGCTGTACATCTTCATTTTCTGAATTATTTTTATGTTACATGATGCAATTTGTGGAGATATTTTGTTGAATATGAACTCTGTCCACAGTCTGGAGTCTGGGTTAGTTTTGGATCCCTCTGAATCATAAATGGTCAGACCATCTTTTTCTAATATTTAGCTGGATCTCATCTCTTTAGTTTTAAGCATATATTCTTTTATTTTTTGTTTTCTGTGTGTGTGTGTGTGTGTGTGTTTGCCTTATTTCTCCATTGCTTCTTGCCTTAACAGTTCATATTTGTCCAGGAGAATAGTTTTTTTGAAAAAAGAATCACAATCCAGTGTTGCTTCAAGGATCATTTACTTCAGTGTTCTTTTTAGGAAAAGAACAGACTGGGTAACAAAACAAAACAGGTGGAACTTCACGGACAGTTAATGGACTAAAAAGCAATCAGTCAAAACTTAGAAATGCCGTTAAGGCTTGCAGGAAGAAAGCTATTTGTTTTGATGATCTGTCATTAAGCTTGGATGTCATTTCAATATCATTGGATTTCTGAGTACCTTCTATAGTGGAGTCTGTGGTTTTCCCATCAGACCTGTTGCTATTGCTACAGCTTGCTTTCAGTGTTGGAGGACCATTCTGGTTGTAGGACCAGAAAACTGAAGGTTTTCAATTGTGCCCTAAAAGTCTGAAACCACAACCTTGGGTTTTGGGAGAATGATTTAAATCCCCTTTATGCCCCCTCCCCTCGCCCCTCCAGAAAGTCACCAAGAAACTAACTCCCTGTCCATGAACATGAAGCAGATAGTAGTATTCTGTGTGAGTGACGAAAATGAGCATGTCTCAGAAAAAGACATTTGTCATATGTTTCAGTTTGTTCCAGTTGGCTCCATTCAGCTGCTTCAGTAGCATCCAGGGAAAACCAAGGCTAGCCTTGTAAGAAAGAAAGCTCAGTCTATACTGGAAACACCAGAAGTAGCATGGACAAGAATTGTTTCTTCACTGGAGTTAATTTGGCAATCTACCCTTAAGTTAATTAACTTTGGTAACCAATTCCACTGAAGAGCAGCCACACTGCAGAGTAATAGGCTGCTGTGATGGCCTGCGTCCACAGAGGTTGGGGGGGGGGGTTTCAATCTCTATGTGATTTTACTCCAGTCAAGCATCTTTCCAGGTATATAGTAAATAGTATTAAAAGGGCAATTTTAAGCCTTAAAGGGCGATCAAGTGCACAATACTCTGGACTAGACAGAAATGTCTCAGAAAAAATGAATGTTTTTTCATATTTGAAAAAGAATAGTATTGTACAAGACAATAGAAATAATAAACATATTAGGGTTTGAAAAGTTCAAACACTGAGTCCCGTGTTTGTGGAAGAAGTCTCCTTACTTTATTTTACTTTGCTTTACTTTATTCCCAGTTTAAAGAATTTTGGGCAAGCTCTTAGTTGTTCTTAATAGACCTTTCTGATAAAAGACAGCTAGAATGTTGCCAAGCAAATGACGTTCTATTTTAGTATCTCTTATTCTGTATTCTTCCATTAAAATGAATGTGTTTTGCTCATATACTGTGGCATTTGCCATTAAAGAGATGCTTCTACATATTCAGCTGGATGCTTCTGCATATTCAGCCTGGTGCTTAAGAGCTGCATATTCAACTCTTGAGGATCATGCCCAAGAGCATTCCCAAGACTCAGCTTCTGAGGGCAGTCTCCAAAAAGAACATGACATTTTCTGTAAGATGAGCATGAAGAACAGGAACTAATGAGAGGAGTTTGTTTCTTGGCAATAGGCTTGAGATTGCCACAGAGACAGTATAGACATAGTTTAGATTCCTGGATATATAAGGCTATTTCCAAATCTATTTCTGAAACAAAGGAATTATTTAGACCAAAATATTGAAAATATGTTTTGTTTTAGTGGAAACCAAGAAGGAATTATAAATCACTTATAGTTAGTATTCACAGCATTTCTAGGGGTTGTTTACAAACTCAGTAGACTTAAACAATAGCTCCCCAAAATGTCTGTGCTTAATATTAGGAGGATTTTCCTCCTTTGGATTCAAGGTGATTTCATTTCTATTTTGTATGGTGAAAGCTGAATTCCACACTCACCATTGTCTGAACAGATCTGTTGATCTATTGCTGCAAATGAGGGCAGAGTAAAACACAGCAGTTAATTAAAGGTATTCTGTATTTCCCTTGTGTTTAACCCTGAATTGAAACACAGACAGATTGGCCTTGTGTCAGTTTCTCACAGATTTGTTAAAACCACAGTGGTTTTTCAGTGACTATCTTGAAGGAGACTTGCCTTTTCATCTTTCAACAAATGGATATTGAGTATAGAAACTATGAAAAAATCTAACAGATGGCCAGGCTACTCTAGTTGTGTAGCGTAGAAAAACATACTAAATAGTGCAACAATCCCTTCAGCTGTTTCTAAGTTCTGTATATACTCAAGACCACACTTAATCTTTTTGCACTGCTTCATACTGACTGTTTGTTCCACAGCACGATGATAGCTCTTTTGGGCTACCATGCACAGCTCCTTTGTAGTTGCTTCAAGAGCTTCTTAGATGTAACATTTTTGGACATTCAAGCCTAGCAGTGCTTAGAGTCTTGCTTAGTATTCAGGACAAAATAATCCACATCATTAAGTTTACCTCTCACACCCACATCTTTACAAGGCAGTCTCTTTCTTCAATTTTGATTAAAAATACTCTTCCCTCCAGATGACAGACGGGGCTTTTTCAGGCCTAAACTCTGGTTAATTCGCCTATGGCAGGAATAGGCAAAATACAGCCGAGCCCCATCTGGGGCAGCCCACACCACACTCTCACACACATGCTGCCCAGCCCCAGCCAGTGCACAGTTTCTAGGCAGGGCTGCTCCCAGTGCAGCTTCAGCTACCCAGGTACTGCTCAGTTCCCCTCCACCTCCAGTGGTTCTTCCTCCTGCTGCGCTGCTCTGGGCAGGGGGGAAGCTGTAGCTGGGCAGCTGCTGCCCCAGTGCTTAGGATTTTAGTCAACATTTATCTGATTCCCTTCCAGTACACATCCCTCCCTCCTAACAACTCTTGATAACTGGTCACTAGTGGGTAATTCACCATTTGCATTTCATTTAGAGTGGTGAATTAACCAGAGTTTAGTGTAATTTTTTTTTAGGTGGGATTAGGTTTATGTTTAGAAATTCCTGAAATGTTAAAGTTATTAGATTATTTGCCCTTTAATTCAAGATATGCGACTGCTATCTAAACATTGTTACTATATAGGTATATGATGTTAAGGAGGGTTTTGTTGTTAATTTTTAAGTGGCTAAATCAAATTTTATGGTAGAATCGCAGAAAAGTAGGGCTAGAAGGGGCCTCAAGACATCATCTAATCCAGCCCTCTACTCAAGGCAGGTTCATCCCTGATTTGGCCATCCCATGAAGTATCTAACCAGCTCTTGAAAAATTCCATGAATAGAGACTACACAATTTCTTTTGGTAGCTTGTTCCAAAGTTTAATCAGCCTCATAGTGAGACAGCTCTAATTAATCTCCAACCTAAATTTCCTCCGCTGCAGTTTGAGGTCATTGCTCCTAGTCCCGTTCCCTATAGGAAGGGAGAATAGACTATTTCCATAGACTAGAGAATAGACTTTATTACTAGCCTTCAGGTTTTTGAAGATTGTTATCAAATACCACCCCCCACCCCAGTCTCCTCTTGTCTAAACCAAGCAATCCCAGTTCTTTCAGCCCTTCTTCATAAATCATCTTTCCCAGCTTTCTAATTATTTGGACTTCTAATTTGCCTTCATCTTTCCTTAGGTGTGTGCCCCAAAGACGGACACAGTACTCCAGGTGAAGCCTCATAGGGCACATCCCCATGAGCATGCATGTGCAGTTTGTGGTGTTTCAAAGCCATGTATGCTGCCAGAAACTGGAGCCTGGCTGGTCAGAGCCACACTCTGGCTGCCAGCCAGGCTTCTAGTGGCTGGCTCAGCCCTGCTGCTGTCTCAGGAGGCCCCCAGGACCCCAGGTAAAGCTGCTGGAGCCAGCACAGGAGCTGGCCCCAGCCTCTCCTACCCCACCCAGGTCCCTTTGCTGCACGCTGGAGTGGACATGCAGGGGTGTGCCTGTGGACAAATAGCAGCATCACAAATATGTGCTGCTGCTATCTGTCCTGCGGGAAACACGCACCACTGCACATGCATGCCTGTGGGGATGTGCCCATGAAGTAGGAAGTTTATTTCCCTTGTTTTGGCAGTCATACCTGTGTTGATACAACTCACTATGATGTTGGCTTTTTTTGCAACAAGGTTATCATCAACTAGAGAGTAGAAGTAACAGAACTTAACATAGTTTAATGTTTCTTCTTTTAGTACATGCACCGTTTGGATAGTGTTACAATTTTCTCCATGTAAACCATTCCACAGCAAGATTCTATAATCCACAATAAGAGCATAATTCTCTTATAGTATGATTACAGTACCGATGAGAAAGTGCTGAGCCTATTGACTGCTATGGAAAAGAGAGGACAGTATGTATTTTTATCTGTTGTTTGAGTTCTCTGTAATTCTGGATTTTTCTACACTGCATCTAAAATATACTCCAGCAACTCAATGTGTATAGGTTTTAGTGGTTTGTATAATATATGTAAATAGAACTTTTAGTGTGTCATTCATGTGAAATAGAAGAATGCTCTAAGGTGAAAGTCCAATCCATTCCTGTTTCTGTGCTGGATGTAAGAAATTATATCTTATGCATATAGACTAAATTCAGAGATTATTCTGAGCGCTCTTGGAGGACCTGCAATTCCAAGTGAAGCCTAAGGGAACTGCATGTGCTTAGCACTTCTCAAGTCTTGGCTGTAAATTTGTATATAAGAATGTGCTTTTTGATAGCCAGATGTGAGGGTCCTTCCAGGCAAGCCATATGGTACAATACAGAAAGTAGCTGACATATTATTCTGTTTGCCTCTCGGTATTCCTTGGTTATAAAAAGAAGGCATCTGAAGCTGCCTGCTGCACTAGGATTCTATTTTCACCCTGTAGCACCAACACTGTCTCCTAGGCAGCCAGCAGAGGCCTGGTTAATGCATCCAAATAACACATTTTCAGCTACAGGGAGATACTGTAGGCAAATGTTTCCAATATGACTCTCCTAATTAATTAAGGACCACACTTTGCAGACAGCTAGGGCTAATTCTGTATGAGCAGGGTGGTAGTCAGATGCTTTACATATCCTTCTTGGAGAAAAACCTTTACTTGGCTTAAAATACTTCCCCAGGAGCTTCATTCAAAAATGTCAAGTACTCCTGCACTCTCTGGTCCTCACTACTCCATGTCCTGATGATGATGTGGGGAAAGATTTTATGGAAGGAAATGGGCACAGCAAGGGCCCTGATTTTTCTTTCTATATTTGTCCTATATTTATGAAGATGATACCAAAAGGATATAAATGTTTCTTCCTGTATCCCAAGCTGACAGGTTTATTCAAGATACTAGAATCGGTATGGATGCTAAAAAGGCTAGGTAGCACTTACTTGTTTCCCTTAGGGAGGCATTTCTTATAAGTTTTGATTGGTAAATATTTTCAATCTTTACATAGGCCATATTGTTATTTGAATTGTATGAAGCCAGTTGAATACAATCCGGCACTAGGCAACAAATTATATCCATTTAGGTGCCAAGAAGAGACTATGTTGAGCTTTAGATGCTTGACATTCCAAACCTGTTACCTTGTAAGTGTAATATTTACCAGATTTCAGTTCAGCAGAAGATGAAGAGCAGACCTGTGGAGGAGGGGGAATTAAAGAGATTTTGAGCTTGAGGAGGAAAAGCTTGAATGAGCTGGTACTGCTTGCTAAATTCTTATTGGGTAACTAACTTTGTGAAGACATTGTAAAGAACAGTCACTCACTGGGCAGTTTATTCAAGATAAAATCACGGTGCCTGGAAGTTAAAAAATAATAAAAGAAAGAAAAGGGAAGAAGAAATTAAAGAACGATTCTAGCTGTGAATGAAGAGCTATCCCTTTCTGGGATAGCTAACCTTTTAGCAAGCTTTGGGTTTTATTCCGTTTGCAAATGTGAATGGGCTCTTATGATACCACAACAACAGTTTTAACATTGTTATCCCTATATCAGCTTTACTTTTGTATCAAGCCAGATTTTGCCTGGCCATGAGATTCCTCTTAGTTAGAGAGAATCTTGGTCAGTCTCTCAGTTCTTGAAACCTTCTTGTTTATAAACTGAGCTAATTAATGAGAGAGAGCTGAACTGTTTCAGGGAATGGCTCTAATAATATTTTTCAGCTGAGCAGATGACAAAGTGGAAATAGGAGTGATTTTGCAAAATCATCTACATATGTATTCCAAATAAGCCTATCTGAGGTGCCTGTGGAGAATGATTTCAAATGCTGTCTAGTAACATGGAATATTAAGAAGCAGCTGGATCCTGTTCAATTGGACTTCATTTGATTGGTTTTTACATGCCTTTGCAACTGAAAAAAACCCTGCAATTCCAAATATGATGTGTTACAATTAGGCAAAACCTTTAATCCTATTTTCCATTCATTTACATAGTCATTAAAACCACAGCTCTGGAAAATACTTTCTTAGGCAACTTAGTTTGCAGAAACCCATTTAACTTTGCATTTCTTACAATCATGAATTTAATTTTACTCTTTTTTTGCTTTCCAAAAGATTCTGAAACTCAGGTGTCTTCATCAGTCTTGCATCATGCTCCCTTTCTGTTACCTACTGAAGTATACCCTGCTATGCAGAATATGACTGTACAGTTGGTGGGGGATTCCCCCTAATTTTATGTTGTCCTTCATGGAGGGCATGACTGAAAAACTATTTACTGAAGTAATAAATCATGAGCTTAGAAAGAAAGGAAAGATTTAAGGGAAAATGACTCGGTGGCCAGAAGAAAGGGAAGAAGGAGAGAGCTCCAGGTCAAGGACCCCCACTGATAATGGAGAGTCATGTTAGTGAAATAGTTTCAACTGTGGTGTAAGAGCCATAGCAGTACATGCAATGAGAGATATGGGGAAAGTAGATAGAAAAGTACAACACAGAAGATCATCCCAATGACAGACATTCTAGTATAAATCACTTTATGGATTCTTATATATGAACATTAATGGGATCTCTGCATTTGTCCACAGAAGCTAATTTTGACAGTTAACACAATACTCACTTTTTGAGTTTTAAAACCTTCACTTCACATTTCAAAGTTAGATGTTTATGTGGGACTAGATGGCTCCATTTAGACTGAAATCAAATCCAGACTGGAAGGGGTTAAAACCCACCAGCTTTACCATCTGGTTACCATCAGATTACCAGCAGTTCATTAGCCTGTTTGAAATTAATTTGGCTAGTTCATTCTAGTAGCTAAATATCTGCAACACAGAATGCCCATCCATACTTGTCCCTAATTCTCATCCCTTATTAGAGAGTCTTAGAGAGGGTAAGACTGAAGTAAATATGAAGGCTTACCTGTCCCAGAACTTGTGGTCTCATAGGAATTAGGTGGGTTGGCGGGGCATTAGAAGAAATTTATGCAGCAAGCATCAGAAGGCTATAGTCCTTAGGGTTATCAGTCACTTCCATGAGCTTTAAATTTATACCATTTTTTTCTTACAGTTCGTGGAGTTCAGTTAGAAAAGTTGTTAAGCACATGTCTGAGTTTGTCCCTATTCATGAAAACTCTTAATTTTAGTGGGTCATAAGTTTAAGGTTCAGAACATGCTTAGGTATTTTTCTGAACCAGAGCTACAGGCCTTCTGTCTCTTAGTGCTTTACAAAAGATACAGACTAATCTTTTATCCTACACTTGAACATTTCCAGTTAGCTTAATCTTCCTGCAAATTAGTAAAGGGAAAATACAGTCTTGGACCTGAAAACAAAAAATCTATGAAAAAAAGAGAAATGCCTATATTTAAATTACCCTTCCCTAGGTGTGGGGGTTCATAAACACTGCAGTCTGAATAACTTAAACTGAGTTGTGAAGTTGCCTGAGAATGTCGTTTCACTGCCATTCCCCTGAATTCAGCACCACGTCTGTCCTGTATGATGGCTTTGGGGTGTTTGTTACACTGTTGGAGAAAACAGGATGTAAGGAAAGTTTTCCTAATAGTTCCTTAAATGGTTCAAACTGTTTCCAATTTCTTTTCC
>NW_005842031.1:1624225-1703262 GCF_000455745.1 Alligator sinensis | reverse complement strand
AGTGGCATATTTTTGTGCTGTGAGAGCTGTCTGTTAGCGTTGATTCACTCTGCCAATGTATAACATTGAGGATTTATCCTAGGGGGTTCCAGCCATTGTCTTCAGTTGCATAACAGAACTTGCACTTACAAGCCCTTTCACAAAGGCAATTAAAATATGTATTAAAATGTGTTAAGAGAGGTAAAACACTGTCTTATTAATTTGCCATTGAAAAGCATAACTCAACTGCTTGCACAATTGGTAATGGGTTTGCCTGTATGTTGCCAGAGTTGTAAGGTTTTTCTTCAGTTCTTGAGACCTGGACAGATTTTAGGGACTTAGAAGTATCAAAGCTAACTACAGCTTACATTGAAATAAGTTTCTACTTCTACTTTTCCTTGGGGAGATGGCATTAAAAATCTACTAGGCTGTTTCTGACATTGAAAATATGTGCCTTGGTTATTCTCTGAAAATCATGGATTATTCTAACAATCCCTATATCAGGACTGGCCTTGATGACCCTAAAAAACTCAGACATGCCTGGATCTCTCCAGTTCTGAGAGGACCACAAACCAGTTTTTGGCAGAGGGTAATGGAGCTTCATGAGTTACAGATGATGACAGTGTGGCATCTGAGGTTTCCTTGGAGGCTGGCTACCTCAGCACGCGGCATTAACAGCTATATTGTTAAAAAGAATAAGCCTGAGGATTTCTGCAATCTAAACTGAGTAACAGTGAGTTTAGGTTTGCCACAGTCACATAATTTAACCACCCCCTAGTTCTGTAGTTCTACCTGCAGAGCGGAAGTAATAATACTTATTTCCATATCTCTTTTGCATATGGATTGTTCATTAGAGTATGATTCTGCATGCACTAAATTTACCAGATTCCCAGTGAGCTTAGCTAAAATAGGAATTCAGCGAGAGCTGAGCCTGCTGGTGGGTGATGGGAGGGAATGTGAAGTGTCCTCTTTAGAGACTGGGGAAATATCCAGGACCAGAGACCTATACATCCTAGACTCTAAGCTCCTTTGGAGAATTGCCCTATGAGAAACAACTCAAAATGTCTCAACTCCAGCATGAACAGTGAGGCTCCACTGCTCCAGTGGGAAACAGCATAATGTTGTCCTTTTCTTATAAAATAGTCTTATTAACATTGAGGTTCCCCAAGAATCAGCTCTCTGGCCCTTCCTGAGCATAGTGCTGTCTATGAGCAGTGTACAGGAAAGTTATTTATATTTGGTAGGGGTGTGGAAAAAATTGCTCCACAAAGACATCTGACAATGTTAAGGCCATCTCAATGCATCAAGCGCTGAGCCTATTGAGGTCATTGAAAAATATCACCAGCTCTCTAGTATGGTAACTAAGGGCTTTAGACTAAGCTGAAAGAGCATTACTTTCTTCCCCTGACTTTATATTTCTAGTTTTTAGTTTATTAACAAGCAATGGTGACAAATCCTTTTAGCACTTGGTGTAGTGTGCTGAGAACGGCATTCTTGCTGCCTTGGAGCCGGCCTGTGCAGCCATATTGGCATCAGACCACTGTCTCCAAGTGCAGGTGCATCCTGTCCGTCTGTGGCAGGTTCCCATTGAAGTTGTTAAGATTCCATGATTCCCATGTGCCTGTCTCTGACCGTAGGCCTCGGCTCCAATACCTTCATAATTTTTAGAACTGTGAAGAAAGGGATATTTACAGCATACGAACCTATATGTAGATTTGCCAAGAGGCTCATATACTGAAGAAAAGAATAGATTTATAACAGAAGTAATGTTTTCAAGGAGTCTGATGGAGTCAGTAAAACTATGTCTGCATGGTATTTTTTTTAAAGTATAGCTCATTAGTAAATTGGCACTGAGATAACATCCCAAAGCCAATTTTAATCCTGCTGGCCAGGCTGACAGTATAAATGAAATTTATGAGGCAGGTGCCAAAGAGAGGCTAGATTTAAAATAATAACAATAAACGCACATGAAAACTTAGCACCATACCTAATCTGCTGTTGATAAGAGAAAGAAAAACATTGTCTTTCAGGGAAAAAAAAACACTCAAGTTTTTTTTTATCACCACCTCCATGTAGTCTGCTTATAAAGCCATATGATTTACAAGTAATGCTGCCGGCTTTCCATTGTACCTGCTGGTTCACTCTGCCAGTAGGGATGTCTCTTGTTACAGATCCCTTTTGAAAACATCATTTAAGCTGTCTGCAACCCAGAAAAAAGTTGGGGGAAAGAAAAGAAGAAAAGGCCTTTGTAATGAAGATGACTGTAGTCAACGTTGTAAGCAGTAGGGAAGATTCATTTGGTATGTTTTAGATATTGGCAGACTCAAACTCTCCAGTTCAGCAAAGTTAGAGGGTCTCGACTTTGCCAGGGAAAAGGGTCACCTTTTATTCCCTGACCATTTTCTTAAGGAGAGCAAGGAGTTATTCTGTGATTCTTGCTTATAAATTCTAGCTGAAAGAAGAGCACTTCATGGATAGAGATGAAAGCCATTCTGGGTATTTTTTCTTGCATTCCAGTGTAAGCAGAATAGCAAAGTGCATACCTGAGAATTTTCCAAACACAACATACATCTATTTACATATTTGATTTCAGTGGTGATACATGATAACCTGGGATTTCATTCAAAGGATCCTGATGGTGAATTGGAAGGGGTTTGTCTTCCTTGAATATTCAGAAAATAACTGCTGAAAGTTTGAAGGACCTTTTGTTGGCAACCTAATTCAATAGAAAACATGAAGCAGACTGAAGACTGTCATCTTGTACTGAAAAAAACCCTTCCATTCTAATGCTAGTTTTCTGAGCAAGTAAGGTGAAATCCTGGTCCTACTGCTCTGAGTTCAAGCTTTGTCATTGATTCTGGTGGGGTCAAAATTTTAGGCAGAGCTTTTAGAGGCTTTAAAAACTGCATGGCTTGCCCTGATCCCCAGCTTATGACTGCAGCTGCCTTCTTTTTAATACGTTGCACCTTTAAATAACATTACACATGGGGAAAAAAGAACACTTTATCACAAGTAAAACTTAATTGTATGTTTATCAACTAAGGGTTTGTTTTTTTGGTTGCATCTCTGTCATAAGTGTAGTATGTAATTTATTGTTTGTCAGCTTTGTTAGACCATTGTTTCTCAGCCTTTTAAGGCACCCTTCAGAAAATGCCAGCTCTTAGCTTTTACTTGTTTAATGACGATAGAAAAATAGTAGAGCAATTCTTCTGTTGTCAAGAACTACGAAAGGCCACAACAGGTCAGAATGTTTTTGGCATTATGGATTCCTGTTTGAAATCTCTGGATTTATCTTGTGAATCATGTGTGGATGTTTGCAAACCTAACAGTGATAATTTTGCACAGCACCCTTAAAAAGATGTTATTGTACCCCAAGGAGAAGTACTACCATAGTACAGTTTGATGCACAGCCCCCTTTAAGCATTGAAACACACACACACCACTTATTTTTCTCTCAATTTTTCTTGTACATATTAACCATCAAAGATTAAGGTGCCTCTCTGGAATTAAAAAAGTAAATAAAGACCCTGTTTCTCACTTGCCCTATATTTAAGACCACATTACTCTTCTATAGTGGTGTATAAAGATGTTAGTGTTAATGAAGATCAGCGTTTAGCTGTTTTTAATATTATCAACATCTTTCTAGGCCATGAAGATGGGCCAGGATAGGAAAATCAAGTACCCAGTTAGTCTTAGGCAGCTGAATTACGGCTTCAAGTAATGCAAGAAATCATTTGCCAGCCCAGTATATGATCTGAAAATAGTTTTTTTCAGGGATACCAAGTTTTGTCATCAGTGCTGGGCCTTGCAGCTTCAGCATGGAAGAGGAAAAACAATAGCGAGGCACTGAATTCATTGATTCATAGATTGTAAGGAGCTGGAAGGGGCCTCGCAAGATCATCAGTTCCAGCCCCCCTGCACTAGGCAGGAAAGACAACTGGGGTCAGGTGACCCCAGTAAGGTGACCATCCAGTCTCTTGAAGATTTCCAGAGTAGGTGACTGCACCACCTCTGGAGGGAGTTTATTCTACCCTAACTGTGAATAAGTTTTTGTTGAAAGCAGTAGGAAACGAAGAGATGAGTTAATTTTTGCTGTTGATTTTTTTTCTTCAGTAGATTCATTTCCAAGTAATCTGAGAGGCAGCAGCAGAAGGCATACAGCAAAGCACCACACATCTTTGAAAAACGTGCAGGTTTTAATGTGCTGTTTGCTGGCTGGCCCTCTTCTTATTTTATTTTATTTTTGCAAGGGAGTAGCTGGCTGATTTTACACAGAGAAAGAGAGTGAGAAAGTAATTGTTATTTCTCTTCATTCTTGTGCCGCCTGTTCTGCTTCATCCTGAGAAATATAATTTAGAGGGGCAGATTCATAATGTATAGATTCTTCATGTTCATTTTTTTAAAAGTGAAGTATTCAATGCTGGTCACGCTAAGTCTTTCTCGAGTCTGTCCCAGTGCCACTAGCAGTGATTGCTTGGTCCCATCTGTATGCTGGGCAGGAATATATAACTTCATTAATCATTTTATAATCCCAGAGATGTAATATTATACATCACCCACACAGCAAATATAGTAGTCTAGCACAGAAGTGAAGAAAGATGAGCTCTGAGTGCACACTGAAACATGGATAATAAAAGGAAAGAAACACTGTTTTTCTAGAGGAGACCAGACAGTTTCCCCCTCTTATTCTAGCCAAAAGTTTCAACAGTTTGAGTCTGGCTTGTGAACACCTCCAACGTTCAAGAATATTTGGATCCAAGATTTTTCTTCAAGATTTTCTGTTTAGCCTTTGCACACTAAAAGGCTTGTAGTGAATACCGATGAATTCTTTTATAGTAGGATTGTTCTGTATGACTTTGGCACTTTAAAATTCCATCTGTTGTGCAGGAGAGGAGTGTAATTTTCACAGGAACTCAGTCTTATTCAGTGGAATGCACTCTTAAGACCAGAGGAATTATAAATGGCCAGGATCATGTCTAGCATTTACTTGAGTGGCAGTGTTTGACTGTGAGGTAATAACATGTTAAAAGGTCTTTGCAATCTGTATGCTAAATCACTACAATGTATGTTTACACATGCACACCTGGGCTAGGGATAGAAATTACACAAACCAGTATAAGTGATCGGAAACCAGTTAAAATCTGTAGCACAACAGAAGTTCAATGCACATAAACATTTCAAAATGGCCAAAACCAGTTTAAGATAAACCTGGATGGATCCAGTTATCAGCCTTAACGGGTTTAGGTTAAATTAGTTTATTGAACTTCTGTTCCAGATCCCCGCCAGATTCAAGTTAACTCACAGTCCCCCCAACATCCCCGGATGCTTTGTACCTCCCCTGCAATATCAGCCTCCTCCTCCCTGCCCCACCCCGCCCTGCCGCACAGTGGGTGGGTTAGCCTTGGCCCAAGCTGTCTGCTCCAGCTGAGCAGGGAGGTGTGCTGTAGCACCCCTCAGCTTCTGGCCTGAGCCACTGCAGGCTTGTGGCTGCATTTCTGACATCAAAAAATGAATGTCTGTTCACTTGTTTATCCGTTCAATCTATGCAGCTTAGATCAACGTGTGAAGATTGAATTGACTCAGCCTCAGACTTTCGACTATCTGTACTTAGCTCTGATGGCTAATGTCCTGTCCTGTGAGACTAAGTACAGACGGTCAAAAAGCCTGAGGCTTAATAAGCCGATTAACCTAAATCAGTTAAGTCTGATACCACATCCATTGAGGTTTATCTTAAACCAGTTTCAGGCATTTTGAAAGCAGGTTTTTTGTGCACTGAACTTTGTTGTGTTATAGATTTGAATTGGTTTCCAATTACTGTACTTATACGAGTCCTTAACCTGTTACCCCAACTCTATCACTAAACTCACTGAACATTTCCTTTTCAGTATGACTCTCCTTTATATACCCTCTTTTTGCAACCATTTTTTTTGGTTTGTGAAAGGACGGCATACTGGTGAGAATGCATCTTGAGTTCTTAGTCTCACTGTCTTCCTTGAATGGCAACCAAACTCTCATTATTCATTCAATTTTGTAAAGGGGTGACCCTGTGGCAATTTTTTAGGCTAGAATCAAGTGGATGAAAGTGCTGAAATGTCCAGAGTTCCTCTCACTTAAAAAATGGTGTTCTTGCTTGTTCTGGGAATTTGTTTCTTTCTGAAATTATCAGCCCCCTGGCTTCTACTTAATGTCAAAGACTTAAGTTTTACAGTGCAGAAAGCATGGCTTAGGGGCATACTTAATACAGGTAATTGTCTCAGAGTTGATCAGCCTCTGAAAAGCAATTATAGCTGTTGTAGAAGTAGCTGTTCATGGATATTAGCATTAAAGGTGGCCATCTTTCACAAAATGTGTCTTTTGCTATCACCTTGCCCTCCAGCTACGCAGATTCCTTCAATATTGCTTTCTACTGTATTTTTGTAAAATTCTTCAGCAGTGGGTATTGGCAGTGGGTACTGGTGGACTGGAAGGAAACAGGCATGAATAATATCTCTGTCTCCTTTCTCCAAACGATTTTGTTTTTGCTCATTTTCCTTTGACAGGGCTTAGCTTTCCCACCCTCCCACCCCTAAAATGGTTCATTCAGTGGCCGGAAAGAGGAAGGGATGGGAACCCAACCATGCTGTTCAGCATCCCACTGATATATTAACTAATGTTTTTGTTGTGACAAGGCTTGGCTAACAAGCAGTATCAGGTGAAGGATAAGGAAGAGAGGGTATATGCATGGTTTTTCTTAGCATTTTTTGTCTTTTCATTAATTGTGTTTCTTGGTAGTCCCCTAGGTGGCTTTCTGATATGTCTGATGCATTTTTACAATTACTGTGTTCTTAGAGTTTGTCTGCTTGCTGCATTTGATACCATTACCCAATCTGTAAGGCCTGGGAACAAGGTTTTCGTTTAGGCATTTGACAGATGAAATGAGCCATGGAGTAATCGAGATGTAGGGTCAGATTTTCAGTAGGCCTTAGCAACCACAATTGGGGGCAGACTTTCAAAAGAGCTCTGATTCCATTTCAGCATTAAAACATGTGCCTGATTTTCAAAAGAGCACAGAGCATAATGAGCTCTTTTGAAAATCAGGTCCAAAATACCACAGTAGTAACTGTTGGTTCCTGAGATCTTTGGAAGCTCTAACTCTTGTTCCATTCTCTTTCTGGGAGTTGAGCTTTTTTACAAACCTATCTTGTTTGATGATAGCTGAACACTAAAATCTGGTCTTTATAGTCTTGGCTTAAGTGCCAGCAAGTGTTGACCCTCTCTGTCAACACCATGTTAGCATTAATTACAGAGTTTGCAAATTGACCTGAGTCTCTGCATGGGTTCTAAGCTTGTATTAACTTGCTGTTAACTACAGAATATCAGACAAGTGCCTGCATCTCTTGATAAAGGGATTATAATGTTGTCTGTGTCTGCAGTGGTTGGCCATCACCAGACACAGGGCATGTGTTCAGATAAACTAGCAATATGTGCCTGATCCCTGTAGCTGTAGTCTTTGGTATTTACTTTTGCTATCCTTCTGTGCATTTGGAGGAGTGAAGTTCCTTTTGCACCATCTCCTCCTGGGATTTAAGGCCGAGATATGTTTTGGGAAATCAGTGTGACATAGGGCTGCTAACTGTTATCACTGTACATCACAGAAAATGGATATTCTTTCAGTCCTGTCATCTTGGTACAGCAGCCTTTCATCAGCTGGAAGTTGGAACTGAGGAGAGGAGAAGAAAGAGCCAGTTTGACTCTATGAAATTATATAACTGTTTTTCTTGGGGGTTGCAGTTAGTATTGTTGTTGTGGGATTCTTCCAGAGGTGGTCTTTGCCTGGGCAGTACCTCACTGACCTTCTGTATAACAGAAGCATCAGCTGTAGAGTTGCACTATTTTAGCTTGGACTTGGGCCTGCACAGCGTGTGAGAGTAGTGCATAGACAGAGTGGGTGCACAGCCTTGGTTGTTTTCCAGAGTGAATTATGTTTCAAGCTGAGATTGCAAGAACTAGTAGCATCACAAGAATGGCAGTGAAAAGGAGACAGAACGAATAAATACACAATAAAAGAAAAATGAAATGTTGGGCTTGATTATCAGGTTCAGCTTAATCACATAGTTTGTTGTCACATAGCAAAATTAAGGTCTTTCTACCCTGGGCTTCAAACCAAGTTAAGAAGCACCATTTAAAGATAATTCCAGTTGCAGCATCTAAACACAGTTTAGGTTAGGCTATAACATGATTTGGCCTAACTCAAGCAGAACACATTATTTTTTCAGTATGGTTCTAAAATAGCTTGTTCAAATTGGTACTGTTAGAACCCATAAATAGGATTACATTAAGCTTCCATAAGAGGGTTTGAAACTGTGTGGGATAATGCCAGTATCCAAGTCCACTGTGCTTGAGGAAAACAGTTACTGAGTGTCAGGGTGCATGCTAGCCTCATTGTCTCCACAGGATGACCTATCTGGCAAAGACAAATACTCATCTTGAATTCCCCTGGAACAGGTTTACAAGAAAAAATCGGTGACGGTCTTGAGCTTTAGTGAAAACTCAAAGGAGGCACTGATATATAAATAAATGACATTCTCGTGGCCAGACCTTTATCTCCTTTAAACTGAGACACCTTCATTGAATTCACTCTGTCAAATGACAACCACTGAAAAACTGATCCTCAGTTAACTTCTTAAAAGAATTGCATTGAATCCTTAACTTCACAGAACAGCGCTAGGTTTGATGGAGAAATGATATCTTGTGCTAATATGCCTAGATAAATGCCAGGAAACGACAACAACTCCTGAATGAGATTACTTTGTTACTGTTGTTATTTGTGTGTTTTTCTGTCTCTGCAAATATAAACTAATCTCAAATTGTTATACTGCTGCATCAATTGCCTGTCTTATGCTGAACCTATAGACAAGTTCAGAATGTTTTGATTGAAAGCGGAAAGCAAGAATTCAAAACAGAGCTATAGTTCCCACTGTCAAAAGTCTGTGGAAGCCCCGGAGTATTGGGAGAAGCTTGCAAATGAATTGATAACTCTGATAACCGGAAGGCTAACTAGAAGCCAAATGACTCAGGATATAGTTCTCCTGGTCTCAGAGCTTGAACAAGCACCTAAAGACTTCTCTGAGCCAAAGCATCAACATTAGAAGAAGCTGGTGATTAGGAAATTATTTGCTAACCTTTTATGTAAAGGTTATATGATATGCCTTTTCATGGCCTCTGTAAATTAAATCTTTGTCTAATTGGATGCATCTACACATGCGCTTTACTGCAGGGTTGACTAATTATTTCTGCAGTAAAGCATCACCATCTACACATGCACTGGTATTAGGGTGCAGTAGATTAATTAACAGTGGAGTCATTAAGTGCACTGCAGTTTGTGTAGGTGGTGACAGGGACTGGCTGGGGCATGAGGGTGCTAAAGTGCAGAGGCTGCCTGCCACCTAGCCCCACATTTTAGCACCCTCGTGCCCCAGCCAGCCCTTCTGCAGCCAGATGCTGCCACCTGGAGCCCAGGGCTGACCCCTGGTACCCCCTGCCAGCCTGGGGTTACTCCACCTTGGCTCGAAGTGCTACGGTTCCAGGCACGAGTGTATACGCTACTCCCAGAAGCAATTGACGCTGGTGTGAACTACGCTGGAGTTTATTGCTCTGCCTTAATTTCACATGTAGATGCACACACTGGGTGCGTCCAAATGAGCACAGACACGCCATATGTAGCACTGAAGATCCGTCTGCAACGCCACACATACCAAACATGCAGGTGTTCCCTACCCTGCAGCATGGGTGGGGTTTTGATCACGGAAGAAAACTTATCTTTTCTTATTTTGTCATAGACTGCGGTTTATACATTGTTAAGTTTACTATCGGTCCAACAGTAGAACATTCAGAACAAAATCAGATAACTATACATCTGGCTACTTAAAACTTTTACTTGAAAGGTGTGGATGCCTTGAGCTTCCCAGAGGTAGCATGGCTACTAGAATAGATCTGTGAGCCACTGGAGCTAAGACTCTTCATTAGCCAGCAGCTAACACAGGACATGTGACCTACAGTGAGTTCTAGAAATCAGTTAATAAAAATATTAAGAAAATTACACATGCAAATTCCCAGCTGGGTGCACATTAGGCATATAGGCTCTTCATGTAAAGGGAAGTTCATTATCTTAGTCATACAATAGTAAGTTAATTAAATAAGAAAGCCAGTTCAGGACTGGTTCATGTTAGCAAAACTCATGATTGGTTTGTGTTAGTATAACTGATGAAAGCAAGCCAGGGTTTTAGGTAATTAGAGTAGGAGACTTATCTAGGACAAGCTGTTGGGGGGGGGGAGGGTCCATAGCAATATTTCCCAGGACTTTACAAACCATCTTCTTAATGATGGCCCTTCTCCATTCTACTATGCCAACAGTTCTAGCATCCAGTATTAATGAAGCAGCAATGGATTTGATTTCCATTTTCATCAGGCCCTATTTATTCCACTGTCCCAGTAACCTGGTTCCAAGCCCGTTCTCTGTCTTGTTGCCTTTATGTTAAGGGAATCCTTCTCTTCCCATCTTTTTGCCTGTCTTCCTGCTTAAATTTAATCTGTGCATTGCTATGTATGTATATGCCATGTGCAAGATTTCAGTGTGTCAAGGATGTAATTATGGGCCATCTATTCAGCTCATAGCATTAGGTTCATATCAAGAGATTATTCTATGAAGGCATCTGGGTGCCCAACCATTTTGTTCAAGCTCCTCCTTGATAACAGTAGCTGCAAACAGGTACAAGACACACATTTATCTGCAGGGAAAGGTATTCCATAACCATGAGCCCATAGCATTATACTGATTTCCCCCTACTTTCAAGGATTTCCCCCTAGGCTTCATCAGCTACAATCCTTGTTGACAGTATCATTATCAGAGGATTGCAGAACCAGAGTGATTGCTGAGGGAGCCAGGTAAAAACCAGGATGTTAAAGAAGACCCAGTCTTAGACAGGGAATGAGTGCAGCATCTGGGTTGCTGGTATAATTCAGCCTTTGTGAAACCACTGCCAGAAAAGCAAGCTCAGTAAAAGGCACCTTCAACAGGTGGATGCCTTCAACATCTAGTATCAGAGCAGGAGCAGGTTTCTCTAGAAAAGAAGCTAACAGCCATAAAGTGATGATATATACTTGAACCATCCATTTAGGCCACTCAAAGTACCTGACTGTAGCCAGAGTTTGCACAGACCAGGTTTTGCTTTGCATACAACAGATGTGAATAGATGGCCCATAATTACATCCTTGACACTCTGAAGTCTTGCACATGGCATATACATACATAGCAATGCACAGATGTGTTAGGCAAGTTTCTTGTTTCTTGGAGAGGTTTCCAATGGAATAGGGAGGAGGACTTGTTACCTGAGTGTGCCTGATAGAAAGGATAGGAGCCTGCTGGAAATGTGTGCTTATGAGTTGCCGTCCTCTCCACCTCTTAATACATACTGCTTTGGTTGTCATGTTTCATTGTTATTAAAGAAGAGATGCCATGGACAGGAACCCATACGTAGGCAGGGAATAAAATATAAACTGGAGGTGGGAAGAAACACTGTCCTGTTACGCAAGGTGACTGCTGCATATTATTCTCTCTCTCTCTCTCTCTCTCTAGGTTTTTGCTATCATTAAGCTGAAATCTAAACAGCCTAAATGGTTCTAATCGTCAGGTTAGGGAAACTCGCCAGAGCATAGAAAGCATAACAACTGCATTTAATAACAATCATGCTACTCTTATAAATATTTGCATATGCTACTTCAAAGTCTACTACATGGCCATTCATGTAAATCTGCTAAAGGGAAGAAAAAGAACAGAGAAAAAAAGGGGGACTCCATGTTTTGTAGCTATTGTAATACAGTATGGGCAAAGCACCAGAAAAAAAAGAAAAAAGTTTAATAAACACAAAAGGGAATAAAAATAAATCTTTGGAGTATTTATTACAAGCCCTTCATGGAAGGATTAGATTGAAGCTCTCAGCCTTTCCAGTGTGGGTGTATGTGTGAATTCAGCCTGTCTGGCTTCTACCAATGAGAAAAGAAAAGTTGTTTATGTTTCCTAACTAGGACTGTGTGAATAATTGAATGCTTGGTCCGGCAGCTGAACAGAGTAATTGGGGAGGGAAAAAATATATTTTTTTAAATTTTGTGTTTTTTCTCACCAAAATGAAAAACCAAAACATATATATATCAAAAGGAGCATTCCTGTCAGCCTAAATGAAACACTTTTGGGGTTTGCATCATTCTTGCCAGTTGTATGAAAAGCAAATAAAGATCAAGGGCTAGATTAACAAAACACAGCCAGAGGAGGTCTCTTCTTCTTTTCCAATACCGTACGGGTTAGGTCACTCACCCAGAAGGTGCAAGATTCACACTCAGTTCCCTCCTCAGTTTTGGATGTCTTGAGCGTACCTCTTCCTCAATCATCAGACTAATGGGTATTTTGGGGAGAGTGTTCTCTACATCTTCTACTTCCTATAATTAACTAACTATTCATTGGAGCTGGGACTGAAATTTAGCTGTGTCAGACATCAGGCTGGAGGGTATTTTTGTGATGTTCTTTTGGTCTCTCCTGTTGGAGCTGTTCCACCACACATGAACTATTTTAAAAGTTCTTGAGCCAGTGGAGAAAAGTGAATTTGTAGCATAGAACACTCACCTGGGAAGTGAGACCCTTCAGTTCCAGGATTTACTCCAGTGAGTAATCATTTACATGAAGTGCTACAAGGTCAACAGGAGAGATTGAGAACACCCCAAATACTGTAGAGTCCAGTAGTGAGTGCTATTTCCTGGGGAGTGGAATACCTGGTTCCAATTCTCTTAGTCAAAGGAAGTCATTAAATGAGAGTAATCTCCTACAAGCTAGGTGAGTGCCCTAATGATTGAGCTACTGGACAAAAGCGAGGCACTGCTCTCACCTCCTTTGGCTTTCTTTTGTGAATCAAGCCCCCCCAGTTTTACCTGCATCTGAAACTATTCTGCAGATTTGTGTCAAATTCATGAATAATTTCAGGACAACCAAAACCACATTTTTCAGTGAATTTACCATTGATAAGAAAAAATGTCATCCCACTCTTGCTGTAATACCAGGATAGCATCTCATGAAGTGAGCATGGGCTCAAAAGCTTATACATCTCTTTGATTTAGCTAGTATGTGAGGTGCATGTCTACCCTGCCTTCTATATTGAATTAGTTGAGCTCAGTTATTCTTCTCTTTCACAGAATACTTAGCCCATATATTTTAGCAACAACATTGCTTACAGATTTATCCTATCCATACAGTGAATCCATTGGGCCAAAATGAGAGGGGTATCCTAGGGAATCCAAATGAGTCCAGACAGATGCAAATCATGGGCTAAGGTGGGGGGCCAGAATTACAGAATCTTAGATTCATTTGGGGCCCAGCACAACTCCTTTTAAAGTCCGTGAGATACTTTTTGCAGTTATAAAGCCTAAAGGCTGATGCATTTGTATTTAGGCCCTGATTCTGCTGTCTGTTCCATGTGCTGTCAGTTATAGGATGGGGGCCTCTGGCAGTAAAGAGCTGATCTTGTTCTGCTGTCCATGACTTTTAGAAATTGACTGACTGTAGAACTCCTCATGGTGGAGTGGAGTAGAGTAACTGGTGGGGAGTGAGTAAATCAGGTATGTTACCTAACGTTTAATCCATTACCAGGAAAGTGTGAGAAATTTAAAAAGATGCAAGCACAGTTTTAGTATCTTACAACATCCTAGGTAACATACCTGATTTACTAAAAAAAGGTGAAAGCTATGTAAAAAAATGTAGAGAGAAATAGAAATAGGACCAGATTCTGTTCCATATGGGCATCTAAGTGGATGTAGGCACCTTAGTGTGATTCCATTCTACCCTATTTGAGTTGTGCATCTATTTTTGGAGCATGCCAATGTCTTAGCCATAAGATGGAGTCACAAAAAAGTGGTGAAGACACCCCACCTTACTATGGTCTCAAGCAGGGGCCTAAGTCCATTTACAAGCCTGATAGGTGAAATATAATCTGTCCATAAAGAGAAAAAAATGTGTGCGCACAGGTACACACACCCACACTTGCACACATAGAGAAGAAGTGAATCCAGGAAGCCCTGAGATATTTTTCAGATACACACATAGATTAATGATAGACTATAACTGTAATAAGAAACAGAAAAGGGATAAAAAGTGTGAACAAACAGATTGTAATTGGTTAAAAATGGAAGAAGCACTAGGTGGAAATTGTTTAGAATGTAATTTAATTCTGACACAGGGGGATGAACCAGAATCTTACATATGTCAGATAAAGTGCATGAACAGGATGTGTGTATTCAGCCAAAAGAATAGCCCTCTCATAGTTTGGCTTCTCTACAGGGAACAAAATTATAGGCTGGTACTTCAAATAAATGACAGGAGAGGACAACTTCCATCTCATCCTGGACACACCAGTCATACATTTACATAGTATTATCCTAAATTATATTCCTCTAATGATGTGAAATTGAGCATTCTCTTCTCCTAGTAGGATAAGGTTTGGCTAAGGAACAAGTAATAGTTTTGGGGTTCTCTAATTGTAGACTGATGCGTCAAATAAATGACAAGGGAGAACAACTTGCATTTCATCGTGGATGCATCAGTAAAGCATATATGTATTGCTAGGGCAAATTCTATTCCCCTGATGTTGTGAAATCTAAGGGATACATTGAGGATTCTCTATTCCTGATAGGATGAGGTTTGGCTGAGTAACAAGTAATAGTGCTGGGGTCCTCCATAGCAGAAAAAGAAATGGCTGTTTCTACTCAAATGGGGATATAATCCTTGACACAGGCAGCTTCCTTTTACTTTTAAATGTATCAAGACTAAATTGTTCAATATGTTTAGGGAAACTTAGCAGAAGACAATTTCCTGGTACTTGGAAAGATTGTTCTTACTTTAGTACTTTAGTAAGATAAGAATTGTCCTGTTATGTAAGCTTTAGAGACCAATTTCCCATTTGAATTCTGTTTTTAAGATTATAGCAAAAATTGTGCCAGCAGAATGGCAAGGATACCACCCATCTTAAGGATCATTCATGATTTGTTCTATAGCATGTTACATCTGCTAACTTGGAGCCATTTTTTTTTTTTATTAATGGGATCAGTAAAGACGATTGGAAAGAAGGTATTCTGCCATGTTGAATCAGGCTTCCTTTTAAGTGTCCTCACTAACATAGGCCGTGTGTAGATGAAACGACGGGTGTATGTACATGTTACTTTAAAGTAGGCTAAATGCTTTTGTGCTGCTTTAATAGTGTCGCTGTTTGCATGCCTCGGTGGCACGTTGCACATTAATTACAGCCACTGTAGCAAATTTGGCAGCATAATGCACCTAAAATGCCTTGGGGTGCAGCAAACTTAAACTCCTCTGAAGAGTTTTAGTTTGCTGCCCTACCAGCCACTGAGCAAAGCACAGGGCTCCGTGCAGCTCAGGGGCCCTGCAGGAAGCCCTGCAGGCAGCCTGGCAGCAGCCCGGGAGCAGGCCCGCCCCAAAGAGGAAAAAAAAAAAAGCGGCAAGCATGATCTTTTTTTTTTTTTCCTCCCGGGAGCCTGCCTGCCTGAGCTGTGCAAGGGCCTAGTGCATGCCTGTGGGTGGGTGCTGCCTGGGGGGGTGGGGAGGGGGTGGAAGAGTTTTAGTTTGCTGCCCTACCAGCCACTGAGCAAAGCACAGGGCTCCGTGCAGCTCAGGGGCCCTGCAGGAAGCCCTGCAGGCAGCCTGGCAGCAGCCCGGGAAGGCAGGCTCTGCCCAAGAGAGGAAAAAAAAAAGCGGCAAGCATGATCTTTTTTTTTTTTTCCTCCCGGGAGCCTGCCTGCCTGAGCTGTGCAAGGGCCTAGTGCATGCCTGTGGGTGGGTGCTGCCTGGGGGGGTGGGGAGGGGGTGCCGCTGCCGCAGAGGGAAGCACCAGCCCCCCCGCCCCCATAGCCCAGGGACTGCTCTGCCCACCAGCAGCTCACCCTCCCCTCCCCACTGCTGGAGAGGCAGGTAAGTCAGGTGTGTGCTCAACACAGGGGTTTAATTGGCCCTAAATTGAAGTGGTATTTTTAAAAACCCACTGCTTCAATTTAGGGCCCCCGTTTCATCTACACACGCCCATAGGTGTTAGTAAATATTTCAAGAAATTGTTACCTTTCATGTATAGTGAATCCAGAGTTCTGGAGTGTCTAGATTGTTTCTTTGTTATCTGAAAGTTTATCAAGGATTACTTAAAAGAGAGCTTCCACTTTCACCACTTTTTTAATGAGACTTTGGGTCATTTTTCCAAAGGAAATGGCTTGTGAAAGTCATAAGAATAGAAGAAATATGTTATTTCATTTTTTTTGCTGCTTCTGTTCTTTTCTTTGATGGATCATTACTATTACTTACAGTTGTTCTTTATTGTATTTGAACCCAGAATAAATGCATAAAATGGATGCAATGAACAGCTACAGAGATGTTAAATGTAAAATTCAAAGTGCTGACTCCTTACATATAGTTAGAGCCACAGGACTTTTCTAAAGTTCTGCCAGCCGTAATCAAGCACCCTAAAGACATCGTATATATGCAACATAGTCTTTGTCTATAGCTTTTCATTGTTAATTATTCGTCTCGGTTATCTTCCATTATTTCTGGCTTTGAAATAAAACCATGGGTACTGGAGTTTCCACAGCAAAGGCCAGATTGTGATTAAAAGTTTACAGAAGGAAGATCTTTCTTCAGTCGATAGCAGAGTAGATTAATGTCCCATATGTCTGTATACTGCTGGAAAAAGCTGTTTATTGTGGAAGAGGCTGCCCTAGGTCTTTTAAGAAAGTGTGGGATTCGCACTTGGGCTGTTCTTTTTCTAGGGGCCCAGTCCTTATATACCGGGTGCTCTCTGCTTCCATTGCATAACAAGTACCAACTTGGATAAGGGCGAGAGAGAATGTAGCATTTTTAAAATGTTGCCTGGCATTCTCTCCCAGTATGATGAAATCTACAGGGTCCACTTTGTCCATTGTTGAGACTTTTTTCCTGTCATGATGTGTTTTTCTTCTTTGTTCCTCTTGTGTACAGTTTTCAGTTTCAAAAATATAGAAAAAAAAAGACTTTCCATTAGCATTAATAAGAGTTGGATAGGGACCTCAGATTCACTTTGATTCATCTCAGAATTTGGCTTGTTTTGCCCACTCTGCAACTTGAGGAACCTCTTGCCAGACATGAGGGTGTGGAGAATGTCACACATACAGAGTGTGTTCAGAGGCACTACACATGGTCTGCTATTTATGCTTGTGGCCAAAATTAGGTGGAACAGTTGAAGATGATCACAAAACCCTTGAGAATACATATTTGGAACTGTGTGCAAGTACTTTGTGTGTTAAACTCAGTCAAGATTTACAGTAGGAGCAGGGGCCCTTTCAAAATCTAATTTTTTTTAATGCTATTATTGAAAATTTTAAGTTCAGTATTTCTGAATCTTAAAATAGCTGCCATGTCTGTGCCTGCCCTTTGCTAGTGTAAAACAAGGGTTCAAACGAATACGTATTATTGGTTATTTCTCGTTACTGGTCAGTATATGCAATTCTAGTTTTGTATGTACTTGTCTATTGCTTTTTCCTCTCTTATTCTTTTTTCAGTTTCATGAAATATTTTAAACAGAAAACATGTTTTATAGAGCTGAATATTTCCCTCTGTACATGGGGAGGGTAGGAGTAGTATACAAGACAAACTGCTTGTATTTAAAGTCTATTTTCTTGGCAAATATGATTAAGTGTATGAAAGTATGAAGGCATTTTCCAGATATCCAATTGTCATGAGTTTCTTCCAGTTTATGAGCATCCAGGATTTTCCACCATTACTTTTAAACAACAAGGTTAAAAGCATGCCCAGAATAGAGTTGGAAATCGTTTGTTAATCTCTATTAATCTGCTAGTTCTATAATCAAACACATGTGTTTATTTTTCTGGTTAAATTGTTAATGATATTAAATTGGCCATTGGAAACTGAATCATGCTACAGACATTTCCCTTACTGGTTTTTGAGACTGTCTTGCATTGTGGTATTTGAGAGAACAATGTATTTTATCATTTTAAAAGATTACACTAACTTCTTGCAGATGCCATCCCACCAAGCTATTACAGCCTTTACTACAGAATTGTAAGATTTGATGTCTCAGCGATGGAGAAAAATGCTTCCAACTTGGTGAAGGCAGAGTTTAGAGTCTTCCGTTTGCAGAATTCAAAGGCACGGGTATCTGAGCAACGAATAGAACTGTATCAGGTAAAGCTCTGGCTTTTTCTCTGGATTTTTGCACCAAATCTTTATGATAATATACCATGTGCCTGATTCTCCTCTGACTTATGTTGATGTGATTCCATTTACTACAGTGGAACTACTCCTGATTTACACACATGCAAGTGAGGAGAAAATCAGGCTTCATATAATAAGATTCTTATCAATTTGTAAAATGAATTTCAAGTTTCATCATAGCAATTATACTACAGCTTTACACTTTTGTATCACCTTTCATTTTAAGACCTCAAAGTGCTTCATAAATACTAATCTACTGATTCCTGCAACAACTCTCTAAAGTAAACAAGTATTATTATTATTAAACACACTTAAGAAAGGGAACAAACTCAGGTAAAAAGCAGTGAAGATTCACATTTTCAAAAGTAGCCTTTAATTTTGGATGCCCAGCATAGAAGCAACATCAGTTGAAATCAGTCAGATATGTAATGTGTTGAGTACCTCTGAAAATGAAGCCTCAGATATCATAAAGTTGGGTTTTCAGTATTAGAGAGAGTTCCCAAATTTGACCATTTTTAATTTGCATATGACAGATTGTTGTTCTTAGGCCTAGCGAACAGTTAACAGGATGAGAGACAGTTTAGTGTTTCTCCAAAAAAGATCATCATTTTGTGCTTCTGCATGTAGGTAATCAGGCACCTGAAAAGGATCCTAAGGCTAAACCTATTGAATTTCCCCATTTGGCCAACTAAGCGCACACAGGGTTCAAAATGTAGAGCTGAGTAGAAAATGTCTTTGCTTATCTGAGTACCTGCCTGGTGATTATGGCCAGCTGTAGCTCATAGTAGAGCATAGCCTTGAGCAGACATGTGCCCTAGGTAAATTATAGACACCTGGGAGAAGGCAAATACTCTGGCCTTTATATACTGGTATTGTGAAGGGCTCTATTTTTTCTGAGGAACATGGGGAGCAACAGAAGGGAGGTCTGCATTCACATCAGCAATAGATCAAATCATTTCTTCACAAAGAAGTTATAGACCAAAGCTAGCTGGTCCTTTTTAGATGTGAAAATTGGGTTCCTTCTTATTGATCAAGCACCAGATTTGAGACTAATATGATGTTAGGTCTTCTGTGTGAGAGAACTTTGCAAAGTTTCCCTGCGGTGCACCTAGTTGTCTTTATGTGGCCAGTTGGTGTGGAAGTGATTTTTTTCCAATTCACTTACAAGCTTCTGAAGTTCTGTTATATATTTATGGTCCATTTTTCCATCTCTGATGTCTCTTAATATTCTTTCCACTGATTTATGTATGCATTTATCAACAAAAGTTTGCCATAATTATTCACATAGATGTGTTACTGACTCTGGCCTATACGATATCTGTAATAGTGGCTCTCCCTGTATGAGCACCAACATCTCAAACTCCTGCAAACATCTGCTTTTCACCACCACAAACCTTGCACACCCAACAGAGGGTATTAAAACAGGGAGAATCTGGAGGCTTTCTCAAAGGGGAAATATTTGAGAATCCTCCGCACTCAGATGATATTTTTGACCAGAATAGAAAGTTGGGGCAGAGGCAGGGAGAACCTGAGGCAGTTAGAGGTAGGGGTTATGGAAACAAAAGGAACAGAAGAACTTGAGTAGAACCATGGATCTGTGAAGTGATTGACATTATAGCTAGAAGCTTCCAGCAGTGAAGAAAGCAGCAGCATGGGGGAGGTAAAATAGTGTTTTACTCGGGGTCAGACTCGATGATCTATTGAGGTCCCTTCCGACCCTAACATCTATGAATCTATGAGTGTTCAGGCATGTATTCAAGTCCCTTGGTTTAATAGAGGAAGGAGGGCAGAGTGCAACAAAAAAAGAAAGTTAGTATTTGAAGAACAGTCTCCAGCTAGCAGCTGTCACTGTTTCTAGGACAGCATCTCACGTATGGGCAGCAAGCTTCACCCAAAAGCAGCAGGGCTGCTGGTAGGGTTGGCCTGTGCATTTCTTATTTTCTTCCCATGCATAAATACAAGCTTAACTTCCTGCCTTTCTGTGAGAGATGAATGCTGGGCTTACCTGTGCTAGCATGCCTAGAAGGAACAATGAGGCTTTATATCCAACATAAGCACTATTTTATTTTATTGTTAGCCTCCTGCTCCCACTGATTTCAGGGGAGGGTGCATGGGGTTTCATTATATTCATGAGATTCTGTTCATTTTTAAAATTAGTCCCACTTCCATCAGTTTCAGGGAATGAGTTGTTTTTGTTGCATCTCCAGCCCCCTTCCTCCCTCTGTGGAGGTAACCAGAGAGAAAGACAGGATGCCAGTTCAAGGGGATGGAGAATTTCCCTAATGATTCTTCAAGGAGAAGATAGCAACCATTAAATTCTAAGAGGTCTGTTAACTTTGCCTTTCAGTGGGTCTTATAATAGGATCAGAGAGAAAACTATCTGAGTTGTACTTGATCCAGAGGAGACAGGGGTACTTGGCATACTTTCTAATTTGAAACCAGAAATAAATAGAGCATGCATAGCAAGACTGAACCCTAGTATCTGGACGTTTAGTGTTTTTCCATCTGGAGGAAGAATTGCAGCCAAAAATATAAAGACTAAATGGACAAGGAGACTAGGAAATGAACACCTGTCACTGTCACAATTAACAGCTTTGTATTCTAATTATGGTTCTCCCTGTACGTGGTCCCCTGGCCTTTCAGAACCACTTCTTCAAAATGGAAAGGTAGAAGGCAGCATGTTTACACTCTTTTGTAAACTATTTATTTATTTATTTAGCAAATGAAAATCTGTGAAGCCAAGCAATAGCCTCCTTATTAACTGAGTTCAAAGTTATTAATCCACCTCTTAGTTTGTAGAGGGGACACTTCTCAGTGATGTGAAGCATTGTTTGTATCTCTCCACAAGTGCACGATTGGTTAACACTGAGGCCCCAGCAGTGAAGGTTGGCTGCACAGGAGCCTTGGCTTGTCTTGAATCTATTTAGCAGGGACCACTCTCACCATGATGGATCAAAGCCAGCAGGTTGATGAATGGGGTTTGTCATAAGAAACTTTGTTTGTGACTTCCTGTGTTTCCCATTCCTTTGTCTAGAGGGCTTCTGCAAACATTGTGTGGTAGACAATGCCTACTTACTGCTTCTGCAACCATCAGGAGACGCATGCACTGTTTTTTGTTAAGGCCCAGAAATGGTGTTGACTCCAGTTTTAGATTAAGGCAATATGGCCCCGGATCACACTAGAAGATGAGATCCCCATGGCTCTATCCCCTGTTTGCAATAACACTGTTAGTGTCCTTTCTTCTTTCCCACAGAGTGTTAATGAGTGTTGTATAGCCCTCTTTTCAGTCTCAGAGCAGGATAAGGTGTCTCCCTTCTTTCAGGGTTTCTCTCCCCTCAAACCCAGATAGGCTTCCTTGGTTGCAACTCTTCCTATTTGTATTTACCCCAGTAGCCAAGGTGTAGCCATTTGAACAGGTCACCCAGGTCTGCTTCATTGTTCTCCTATAACACAACATCCTCTCTGGGGATGATGTTAGCAGGAACTCCAGGGAACAGGCCCTAGAGTTAACACCCTATCAAGATGAATGAAGCACTTAGTTTCTGTCTTTCTCGAGAACCATAGAGATGCCAGTTTCTTATTTAAATTAGGAACCAGTTTTCCAGGTTTTCTTTGCAAACATGTGAAGTTCAAAACAGTGTTAAAATTTATTTCTTATGTAATAATGTGACTCCAAGAGTTAGGCCCTTGTTACCAGTTTACAGTGCCTCAGTCTAATCCTGAATTAGATTAAGGATTGTTAGACACAGGATGGGAGCCAGTTTTACTTCTTCTTTAGGAAATTATAGGGCCACTAAAGGTAACATGGCCTTTGCTCTGTCATAAACTTTCTGGGGGATTCTGAACAGGTCACTTGGTATCCTTGTACTGGATTTAGAGCAAGTCTACTCAAGTCAGTGACTGAGTAGTTTAACTGAGATCAGAATCAGGTTTGTGCTCCCATCAGTAAAGGGATGCAATAATCTTTACCAACCTCCTAGTGGGGTTCTAGGGATCAGTTAGTAGATGCCCACACTGTCCCAGTAGAGCCCGATATTTGCCTAGTAGGATAGTAGGAAGCATGTCATAGATGCTAACTCCAGCATTTGAGCGTTATCCATGGAAGGCTGTCAGGAGCAGAAACCAGGCATCCCTCTCTTCTGTGAATCCTGCTGTCTTCCCTTTCTGTCATAGATAGACCCACAGAGACTTAAACTCCATAATGTTTGTTCTTACAGAAAATGCCATTTCGTTTATGGTATTTACTAAACAACGGTGCTCTGCAGGGTAGGCAGCTAGAAAAAAAAATGAACCAGCCTGGCCACAAACAAAGAGAATGCTCTCTACCCTGCTCCTTCCCTGCCCTCTCATCTACAAACACTCATGCAATGCTCATTCTAATGTACACCACGGCTTCAGATAATATTGAGAGGATAAAGTACTTGCGGGGAGGGAGAAAGAAGTTTGAATAAACAACTTTTAGCATCTTCCAGTGGCCCTCGCTATGTTTTTAAAGATTTATGCCAAATGCAGGCTTTATTGGAATTTGCTCAGATAAAGCTCAAATGTTATATGAATGTCTTTGTTCATCAGTGTTCTTGTCTGCTTTGAAGGCTTCAGCACATCTTTCTTTTATTAAGGTGCTTCTGTACTTATGAATAAATACCTTGCACCCTTCAGAAAAGGCCTGACTTTTACAAATAAGCATTCCAAAATTAAAAAGGCACCTTAGCAAAACAGACAAGGGAAAAGCACAGTAAGGCAAAATCCTATCCATTCCAGTTGTACAGAGAGGTTGCTGTGGTATTGTTTTTAAGGTAGCTTTATTAGGTACAGACTGTCAAACAATAACATGTTTAAATAACTTCCTATGGAAACAGTGCCATGTTTTGGTAACACATCATAAAGCATCATGAAAAATGCAGCTTAAATGCCGGTTTTTATTGCGGTTGTTATCTGAGGCCACTACATATATGGGTACCTGATAGGCTGGTGGAACTGAGGAATGCACCACATGAAACATTAGAGGAAGAAAGAGTTGAGCTGAAGAAAACTCACTGCACCAGGTTAGGGTCCAAGTGGGATATCAGATTACAGGGAAAAATTTGAAAAAACTGGGAGCAGAGTTTTGGCCCTTGGTGTCTGAGGGCCCAATCCAAGGCTTCTGTGGCATTGGATCAAGCTGTAAGAGCTAAACAGAAGAGTGTGCATTTCAGATAAAGTCACCCAAAGGTTTGTTTTTTTTAAGGGCCTCCTTCATCCCTTTGAGGTACAGAAGGCCATGGGATATATTACCCAGTTATGAGTCGGATTTAAATTTAAACCACAGTCCATCTTTCAAATACCTCACATAGCATTCAGACAGGATTTTGTCTTGTTTTTCTGTTAAGGGACTAGAGGTAGGTTAAGATACTGAAAGCTTGAGTTGATTTGTGCTGGTGTCAATCTGAAGTAATTCAACTGGTTTGGATAGAGCTACTTCTATTTCATCACAGAATAATGGAGAGCAGATCTGGGCCTCTCCTTTTTTGAGTGACAGTACTGATGAAACAGGCTTTCTGAGGGTTGTTTTTTAGGCCATGGTATGTACTGGTCAGAAGAACTGGACTTGAGAGTCTGAGACCAGGGCAATCTGTCTGAACTATAAGCATCACCGGAGGCTCTGCATTTCACTGTGTTGATTTCACTATGTGCTTAGTCTTGTAAAATTAAAAAAAATAGCTTATTTTGATAGTTCTCACAAGGTACATAAGTTTTCAGAGTCATACTCTGGTGATATGAAATCTAGGCTAGACTATGCCAAATATACTGAAGAATCTGAAACTGCAAACTGTAGACGTCTATCCTCAAATATTAATATTACAAAAAGAGAGAATTGGTACGTCTGTAAGAAGCTGGTATAAAAGTATTTGAAGTGTATTTCTCTCTAATACTTTCTATCAGTACCAGAATGCTGTTTTCTTTCAAGTAACAATTGTTCTGCAAAGTTTAGTACACACAAGTTCCTTCCTATAAAGAGTACTTCTTGCAAATACTTAAAAAAAAAAAAGTTGTCTCTGTATTCCGTATACATAGATCATTGGGAACTTATGTCATCTACTAATGAAGTACAGACAGCTCTTGGCTGTAACACAGCAGGGGTTGAGGACAAAATCTGAAAAAGCACATGATGCCAAATTAATAAATTGACACAGATAAATATATACAGGCAGCCCTTGGACTTACGACACAATTGGTTTCTGAAAACTGGGTCTTAAGTTGAAATGTTGTAACTTGGAACCAATTTTCTCATAAGAAACAATGTTATTAATGGGGGGATTGGTTCCTGAACCAAGGCCTGATACCCTATTTTCACCAAAAATACCCCAGAATTTTGTACTCGATCAATTATAGATGAGCAATAGAGCTACATTAATGTATTTATATTGTAAATAGCAAACACATTGATTTGGAAGGACTTCTTTGAGGTGACTTTGGTGGACTTTTTGAAGGGTTCTTGGCTGGAGTCTTCTCACGAGTCTTAGCAGCAGGTTTTTTTGGAGTCTTGTCTGCTTACTTAAAGAAAGTGTCCAAGGAACTTTGGACAGGTGTTCTCCAGGGAGATGGGTGATGCAGCAAACTTGTTCTCTGGCATTGGTGTTGCATCAGATCAAGCATTGTAAAGTCGAGACTGATGTCATAAAGTTGAAACAGGGTATCAATTTATAAACGTAAGGGCAAAACGTTGTAACTCAAAACATTGTAAGTCGAGGACTGCCTGTATTCACAACTAAACACTACTGAGCATAGAAACATAGAGCATTGATTTGAGTTTTACTGTAGTCAATGATATGTATACATTCCTATGATAGCAGGAATATAAGGCATAGGGCAGAAAGGGGCCTCCTTTCTCTTGGCTCATTTCATCTGTTTTAAAGTGATGGCAACTGAATGCTTTGTTTCCAAACTGGCAGGGGCTGAGAGTACTGTGGAGAAGGGAGTATGGTCCTTTGGTTGATTAAAGAGCAGACTGAAGTTGAAAGATTGCTAAATAAGTCCTGACCCAGGAAAATGACTGCCATGTTATGGAGCCCTTTAGGCAATAATGACTGTGTTGAAGGTCTTTGGTAAAAGGAGCTTTGTGACTCACATGACTTCTTTTGCCACACTACTCCATTCAGGACACTAAATGAAAGCATGTGATGAAGTAGGCTGTTATCTACAAAAGTGTATGCTTCTGTGAAGCAGTTAATTTCCAAGCAGTCCCAAGTATGGGAAGAAATAAATGGAGGAGTACAGGAGGGCACACTTGCCCCTCCTCTGATAAGAGAAAAGAGAGAGTGCTTCCAGTTTTTTGCTGATGTGGGGAGCACAGATCCTTTTCCTCTCACTTCCTCACTGTCTGGCTGGTGTAATGAGTTCTTCCCAGGCAGGAGAATTTGAAGACAGTGCAGAGCAAGGCAGCTGTTGCATGGCAAGTTGAGAGAGATTTTTGGAGAGGAAGGTAGCATCTTGATTGGGGATGTAGTAAGTCAAAACATTTTAAACTGGATAGAAAGTTTAGTGCTAAAGCACTGCATGTCTTGTTGGTGTAGGGGTATGATTGTTGATTTGGGTGAGAGGGCCTGGGTTCAAATCCCTGATGAGCCTTTTATGGCTAGCAGAGTCAAAAAGGACCTATGTAGCACTCAGAGTTTTAGGAAGAACTTCTTCACAGTCAGGGTTGCCAGAATCTGGAATTGGCTTCTAAGGGATGTGGTGCTGTCCCTTACCTTGGGGGTCTTCAAGAGGAGACTGGGCAAGCACCTAGCTTGGGGTCCTCTGACCACAGGACTCTTTCCTGCCCAAGGCAGGGGGTCAGATTCAACCTACTGAGGTCCCTTGTGACCCTAACATCTATGAATCTATGCACTAAAAGGCATGTAAATGTGAAATATAGATATCAGGGGACAGGTGATGTTAGATGGGAGATGAACACAGGACCCACCAGGATTTTGAGAAACTGAGTAGGAGAGTGGAAAACCAGCTCTAGTTTTATTGACTTTGGCTCCCATTTGTTAATATTTTAATAAAACATAGCTTGCTGCTGGCCAGTTACAGTTAAATACTAGATACATTTACATGGTTTCTTTGTTTGCTTCGTTTTGCACAAGATCTTTCTTATGATACAATATATCTTAAAATCCCCCAGGAGAAGGGACTTTCCTCCCTTCTCCCACCTTACCCCCCCAAAACCATACATCCTTGTCTGTTGTTTATACAACACAGAATCTCCCCACCAAGTTAAGTATGAATCATGCATGTATAGAAAAAAATCCAGGTAACCCCCAGCGTTTCTCCCCAGTTTACAATGCACGCACCCCTGTACAAACCTTCACATGGTTCACATCCTTGGGAGATCAGGATTCCTTCTCTTTTTCCCATACCTTATCCCATCACCACAAGATGATTCAGTGCTGTTACATGGTTAGTGACTTGCCATTATGACCACTTCCAACAAGAAGGGGTTTGATCTGCATTAGCCCTCCCTCTTCCCCATATCTGTAGTAGCAGTCTGGAGCTAGGCATTAATTGTGCCTATTGCAGCTGCCTCCCATCCTGATATAAGTGGGCTGGGCTCTGTGTGCAATATGTTCCTTTATTTGCAAGTTTACATGAAGAACGTGTCTGGCAAGTTTTAAGCAAATGGATCAGAGAGCTATACATTTTAATATATTTTGGCAAGGGCTGTGTACCTTTGTATTTTGGCAAGAACTTTGAACCTCATATATTTGTTTCTGAGAATCAGATTCTGCCCTCAGCTAAAGTCTGATCCAAAGCCTTTTGAAGAGAAAGGAAGATCGTGGTGGTTTGCAACAAATATACAGATTCTTTTGGTTGTTAAAATTAAAAGAATCTGATCTGAGTTCCTGAACTTGGCAGTGGAAGGAGGAGAAGTTGGGGGCTAACCTGGAGGTCTGTTTTTCTACCTTAATCCCTGGAAAGGGCTGCGTGAAGTTGGAGAGGATTATCTGAAATTAGTGAAATTCTGTCATTTGGCAAGGAACATATGATGTTCAGTCAAATGGATTGCAAATTGGCTGAAGGGTCGTACTCAGAGGGTGGTGGTGGATGGGTCATATTCGACCTGGGGGGAAGTGGGCAGTGGGGTCCCCCAGGGCTCGGTCCTTGGGCCCGCACTGTTCAATTTCTTTATCAGTGATTTGGATGACGGGGTGAAAAGCGACCTGTTTAAATTTGCTGATGATACCAAAATTTGGGGTGAGGTGGGCACGCTAGTAGGGAGGGAAAGACTGCAGCAAGACCTGGATAGGTTGCAGGGGTGGGCTAACAAAAACAGGATGCATTTCAATACTGATAAGTGCAGGGTGCTGCACTTGGGCAGTAGTAACCAGCAGCACACTTATAAGATGGGAAACTCCCTTCTTGAGAGCACGGAGGCAGAAAGGGATCTTGGAGTCATCACTGACTCCAAGATGAACATGGGCCGACAATGTGAGGTCACGGTCAGCAGGGCTAACCGGACCTTATCGTGCATCCACAGGTGCATCTCAAGTAGGACCAAGGGGGTGATCCTCCCCCTCTATGCGGCACTGGTCAGGCCACAGCTGGAGTACTGTGTCCAGTTCTGGGCACCCCACTTCAAGAGGGATGTGGACAACATGGAGAGGGTCCAGAGGAGGACCACCCGCATGATCCGGGGACAGCAGGGCAGATCCTACAGTGAGAGGCTATGGGACCTGAACCTGTTCAGCCTTCACAAGAGAAGGCTGAGGGGGGACCTGGTGACCATCTATAAACTCACTGGGGGGACCAGAAGGGTTTGGGGGAGACCTTGTTTCCCCTAGCGCCCCCCGGGATAACAAGGAATAACGGCCACAAGTTATTGGAGAGTAAGTTTAGATTAGACATCCGTAAGAACTACTTCACAGTCAGGGCGGCTAGGATCTGGAACCAACTTCCAAGAGAAGTGGTGCTGGCTCCTACCCTGGGGGTCTTTAAGAAGTGGCTCGATGCCTACCTGGCTGCGGTCATTTGAACCCAGTTTTCCTCCTGCCCAGGCAGGGGGTCGGACTTGAAGATCTACAAGGTCCCTTCCGAGCCTACTTCTATGATTCTGTGATATCTTATTCCATAGACAGAACAACACAGTTCATAGAAACCAAAAGCTGTATATACCCAAACATGATAGTGTCTGTTATATTGTACAGCATGTAATAACATCTTGTCAATTCACCTACTGTCGCCAGGTGAACTATAAAAGAAATTGTCCTTAATAACCATTTTCAGCCATGACATTGTGTTACAGTGATTTTATATCTACTCTAATACTCTTCCCTGGCGAGGGAGATCCAATGATCCTCTCAGCCGATCAAGTGTAGTTATAGGGTGAGGCCTGTCCCTTGCACTCTACACGCGCTGACCCCTGTGAGCTTCCAGGTTTGGGGCTCGCACCTAGGTTTGGGGAGTATCCGAAGTCCCAGACCGATTAGGTTTGGGAGGGAAATTATTTGCTCAGTAGTAAAGCCACACAGACTTGAATGATTGAGTTCTGCTCTGTCAAAATTTGGAACTTGAGTATTAGGCTTTTCCCAGTAGAATTCAGAACTGGTTTGAAACGAAATGTGTAACACACACACACACACTTTCTACTCTAATGCTCTTCCCTTGACCCACACCAGCACATATTATGCCATTGGATTTTTCAGTTCAGAAGTTAAAAAGCAGAAGGAAAGGTTACTTTCATTATTGATAGAAGCCCTCCAAGGAAGTCTTAGTAGAGATGTAGATAACGACTGGTGAGTGAAGGAAGGATTAGTGAGTTTGCTGAGATGCTGTAATACAAAAGAATTAGAGAGGTCTCAAGTGACAGAGGATAGGATGGAGGGAAAAGATTTACTATGGAACCAAGGGTATCTGAAGGGAGAAGATCAGGGAGCCCAGTGTGACTGAGGTGAGAGACAGATTATTGGCAAGCATTTGCAAGATAATACTATAAATACTGTTGTAAACCCCACATTAATTGATTATGGTTACCACTTTGAATGTGATGGCAATGAAGTGTACATTTCATTTTTACTGTGTTTTGAAAATCATTCAACTCTTTTCTTTTTCTTTTTCTTTTTTTTTTAATGAAGGGTAACTTGCCAAAAAATGTTTCCTAATACTTAATGACTGTAATTTTCAGCCCCTGTTATAAAATGCCCTCATTATTGCTGAAATTTGGTCTTTGATGTGTGCCTAGGGTTTTCTTGGCTCTAATGCATGTACGTCAGTGAAATATGGGCCTGTGTTTGCGTGTGGTCATTGCTGAATTGCAGATGATTTTGTTTGTTTGTTTGTTTTCTAAGGAGATGATTGGTCAAAACTACCTACCAGTAAATTACAAGGTTCCTAGAACCTTTATTTGTCCTTTTTTTGCCTTGTAATTTCTTAATGTGGGAGCTGCAAGAAAACCAATAGCTATTGGCCAAGCCACCAAACCTGGATTACACTGAGTCCTCAGTCCTGGACAAATGTATGCATTTAGATAATATTATGTGCTCATACAGTCCAACTGAATTTAATAGGATGGCCTATATTTGCAGAGTTACTTGAATGAGCAGGTGTTTGCAGGATAAGGGCCTAGTATGCAGCTTAACTGTGTTTGCTCTGACAAAGTTAATGTTTGAATTGCTGTCATTTGAAGAGGGATTGCATCATTCTGTGGGATTCTCACCTTTCTCGTGTGATGAGGGGCAGGAACAGAAGAGTGCTCTTAGATGGTTATTGTTTTAGAATTCACACATTCATACATCCCTGTTAGTTGTATGAGAAGGTAAGTAGCCCATTTAAAAAGGCTAAGCACGGCATTTCTGTTTTTATTAATGAAAAAATTAAAGACTAGATCTTTAGTATAACTCCAGTGAAGCAAAATAGCCACCCTGACTTATACTAGCTTAGGATCTGGCCCATCTTGAACAAAGTGTCATATTTCTGCTACTATCAGAAAATTTCCAGTATTGTTTATTGCCAATAACTACACAGTAAGTTAAATGTACTGTGTTTTAGAAAACACAGAATTAAACAGTCCTCACCTCTTAATTTTTGTACCAGTGTCTGATCTGTTTCTTTTTTGTTATTTACTGAAAAATGCAGTGTTCTCTTGGAACTAGAGATGTGTATCCACACACACCCACACATGGATACACATGCACACAAGAAGGTTTTTTTCCCCGAGAGTTTAATAACGCTTGCAAACAAATGACTTGTTTTCCTTACTGTTATAATTAACTATGACTTTTATAAAAATAAAGCCTAACAGGCTGCAACGTCAATTGAGAACGTGGTCTGCTCCAGAAATATCTAGTTTCTTCTGATTTCTATTTATGATCAAATGTTAACCCATTACTCCATTTAATAACCTGTCTGTTCTTCATGACTGATTGGGTCCTAGGTCTAGGTTCTTAGAAGCGCCTAGTCACTTCATGATGGATGTGGAGATTTAAATATAAACCCACGCTTGTTGAGCAGAGAACCCACACTTTTTAAAAATTTCAGGGTTCATTGAAATTTTGCCTGAAGCCTTTTTTAGGATTAGTAGAGTACAGGATTAGGTGAGAGGGAAAATGGTATAAGAATACTAGGGAAAATTAGGGTTGTCGGTACAACCAAAAGATTTTGGTCTAAGGTATGATAGCTGTGGACTGGTAGACAAGTAGTAGGTGAACTGTGCAACTGCCATTTGTTTTTAAATGCTTTGGGTATAATCTGTGAAGGCAGGAAATTATGCTCTTATAACCTGCAAAGGAGCAAAAAGTGGAACTCTTTACTGGTATTTGTGAGTATGCATCTATGAGTAATTCATATGAGTAATCCCAGGGGATTCACTGGGTCTACTGTGAGTCCTCATCACCGTGAAAATAAGGTTCACGAAGCATGCTTGACAGTTGCAGGCAGATAAGGACCTCTGTTTGGCCAGGTATAGACATTACACTTTTACTGCTATAAGTAAGCAGAAGCCAGTCGATGCCCATAACGTAACAGAAGTTCAGCACACAAAATCAGTCTATACCTGTAACAGAACAGAAGTTTGGCATGCATAGATTGGTTTAAAAATGGCAGACCCCAGTCTAAGATTTGTCCCCCACCACCAAAAAGCAAATGTGTGTTATGTTCTCTACTGATCCAAACTACGCTAGCTATTGTTTCTGTCTGTACTACTTCATGAGCCCTTCACTGCAAATTAAGTACAAAGCATCTGTGTTTCTTTCACGGAGTGCTGACAGTGTATGAGCATACATCATATAAATCATGTGCAGTGGGGCAAGAGACCATTTATGTCAGTGGTTCTCAATCTTTTAATACCCAAGGTACTCCTAGAGAAATTCAAGACACCCCTCAGAAAATGTTAGCTCTTAGTTTTCACTGCCTTTTTAAAAGATCCCATTGCTGTCTGATTCCCCCCAGCTGAACCGAAGAAGGCTCTTATGTACTTGAGCAGGGGTGATTGGTGACCTTCTTAGGTCCCTTCAAAGCCTAGTTTTATGCATTTTTTTTATTTGAACATCATCCCTACTTGCATCGTGGTAAGTGTAGATATTTTTACAAAATTCACCCTCTAGATTTACACACCCTGGATTGGAGTTTCAGAGCTTTCCCTATGATTGGATGAAGTAGTACATAACCATATGTGTGTGTGTGTGTGTGAGTGCACGCGTGCGCTTTTTATGCATCTTCAACTACCTGTATGTGCAGGTGATTGGAAGTGCACTAGTAGATGTGGATTGCATGGTAGACATCTGCATGAATTGGAATGGATTGGCTTGAAATGAATTCCAATTATGCACTTATGCACATGACTGGAATCTGTCACTTTTACATGCAGATGATAATGCACAAAAACAACAAACATAGTTTGGGCTCCAAATGACTCTTTTGACTTCTTTTTCCCATTGCTATCTTATTACACATATACATAGTAATGCATACTACATGTACAGCTGTCATCTTTAAGTATTGCAAAGTAGGGCTGTGCGAAGCTTCGGTCTCTGATTCGATTCGGCAAAGATTTGGCCCGATTTGGTGGCTGAATCTCCTAATCGAATCAGGAGACCCTTTAATCTCTCCAAATCGAATTGAGACCCTCCAAATTGATTTGGAAAGATTTGGCGATTTGGCTATAGACACAGCTTTATATGTTTTTTTCTACATACCTCAAGGTAGCAGGTGGCTTATGAATGCAGAGATGCTGGGGTGCATGGAGCATCCCATGGGAGTGTAGGAGGCTCCCCATTGCATTCGGCAGCAGACCCAGAAATGGACCAGAAGCACTTCTGGTCCACTTCTGGGTCCGCCACCGAGCCCAGGCACCCCCGGCCCAGCGACTGGTGCCTCCTGGGTCTGGGGGGGCATCTGAGGTCAGTCGCTGAGCCAGGGCGGATGTGGGGGGGGACGGGACAGGGCCGCGCACTCAGGAGTGGACCCAGAATTGGACTGAAAGTACTTCTGGTCCACTTCTGAGTTTGCCTCCAAGCACATGGAGGGCGCCCCCATGCTCCTGTGGGATGCTTCATCCACCCCAGCATTGCAGCGTTCATGAGCTGCGCCTTCTACCTTGTGGTATGTAGAAAAAACATTTAAAGCCGTGTCTATGGCCTAATCACTGATTTTTCCAAATCAGCATTGAATCTTCAGCTTGGATTCGGCCAAATTAAACCAGGGACAGTGATCCAAATCAATTAATCGAATCACTGTCCCCAGTTTGGGCCGAATCCAAATCAAATGCAGGCTGTTTGGCATACTCCTATTGCAAAGCGCTATCTCAAAAGAGATATAGCTTCCTTTACTACAGGGATGGAGTGACACTGGCTGCTTCACAGTGCCCAGCAACATACTGTACCATATTGTAATGTAAGAAAGGAAGTGAAGAATGCTTTAACCAGATGAAACTATAGGAACAGTTAAATAGACTACAACTGCTCAATTTAGCACTTGACTATCTCCTTGGGCTACACCCATTGTCTTGCAAACAAAAATAGGATTGGTCATCCTAATCTCAGCCTTGAGGGAAGTGAGGAACACAATCAGATTCACCGGTTATGTTTAATGTAGGACCATAGTGCTTAGCAAACTCTCTTTGAGTATCACTTGAGTCCAAGGGTTTAACCTATGATAGTGACTACATAGGGTTAGCTAGGTACTGCCTAGTACGTGATTTTATAACCCAGTCTGAAGCGGCATTGCTTTCTCCTTTTCCTCTGTATGTTGTAAATGCAACATGGAGCTATATTTCCTATTCAAATACTGTAATCATGGTCATATAACTCATACCCTTATAACATGCACTAAATCAGTCCTGCTCTACTGTTTCCACACAAGGACATGCTTTTAATACTTTCCGTTTGTAGAGCATTCTATGCACTGTGCATACGCCAACTGAATGAAGCACACACTGTTTCTCATTGCTGGTACATGCTGACAGTCTCTGACCCGTGCCTTTCACAGCATTCCTCTAGCCAACAGAATGTCATGGGGAAAGGATGGGAAGAAAAAGGGCAGGAAGGCATGCTTTTATGAGATCAATTTGGTTGAGTCCAGTCCCTTCTGTGCTTCCACAGCCCTGCTGAATCTATCTCAGACCCACCATATTACATCTGTGTGCACGAGGAGATCACTTCTTGCCCATGTTATGTATCTTAGGTTCATGTGATGAGCGATATGGAAGAGCCACCCTGATGTGAAATGTGTGGTATGTGGGTGCGTTTAGAAGGTGTGATTGCTCAGAGAAAAGGAAGTGAGATGGAATGCTAGGCCCTCTCTCTTTTTTTCTGAGACTCATCCATGCAGTACAACAGCTCTGTTGCTTTCTCAGAAACATTTGACTTGACCCCATAAAGATAAAAGGGAATTCTACGTTATATTTGTGTGTCTGTGGGATTTTCTCAGCAGCCAATGCTGATTCCCTTAACCCCTGTGGCACTGTTAAAGAATGGGTGTTCCTTTGCTTCCTTTCTTCTCTCTTATTAATAAGTTTATCAATACTTTGTTTAAAGAATCCATCATAAAAAAGAGGCCCCAAACCTGATAGGTGCCCAGTGCCCTCAATTTCCATTGAGTTCACCCCTTCTCAAAATGCACTTATTGACTTAAAAACATCTTGTGTTTCCCTGTTCTCCTAGCCCTTTGGTGCTTATCTGGCCCTGCAAGAAAATGTGATTCTTCCTTGGAATTAAAGCTGCTTATCAGAAGTTCAATGTCTGCATAAGATCTGATTTAACAGCAGAGAGATCTAAATCTAGTTATGATACATGCTGTAAGGAAAGTTTATCTGGGGCAAGATCTCCCAACTTTCACCATAAAGAATCTATTTTAATCACATGGCATGTTTTCATACTTGTTTTTTTTCAGTTGTACCATTTGCTGTATATATAGCAGCAGAGCTTTCTCAAAGATTTGACGGTGGGCTTGATTGCAAACATAGGAGGGAAGAATGGGATATATCTGTTAGTTACTCATTTAGAGATGATTTGGCCTGTAAACAAATATTGCAGACTCATGGAGGTGGCATATCTGCAGTGCCAAAGTGATGTTATTGTTAATTCTTGATTAGAGTGTATTTAACATGCCATGGAATCCCAGCTCTCTGCATCGTAAGACTATCAACGAGTTAATGCCAGAAAACTGGAATCCAGTTATAGCTAGCCAGAGGTCCAACAATTTATTCCTAGACAGAGTGAGAATGTTTGCTTTTATGTACTAAAGTGATTATTTAATGGAGAAATTGTACTTGAGAATCCAAAAAGGTGCTGCTGTGTCTTCTTTGCATAAAAAAAGAATATTCCTGATGAGAAATGTTGTGCTTATGCCTTGAAAGTGAGTTGATAAATCTTAGCTGACAAAAAACACTCTAATACAAAAACAACACATACGCAACTGGGATTTGCAATGGTTTATGTGACTGCTCCCATAAAAATGAGCTGTTCGAGTTGCATCTTCTCCCAGAAAGCTATAAATATGTGATTAACGTTCATTTGGCCAGTAAGCTGAAGTCAGAGTAGACACTGGCAGCACTAGCAAGGCATTTTTATGTTCAGAAGAACTACTTTGCACAGTGTATGTCAGTGTACAAAGCACCAACAGGCTTTCCTTCAGGATCAGGTGTATATGTGGTTGATTTATCCAACATACATAGTATGACCATTGGTAGAATACCCTCTTTAACTCCATTTAGTGTTGGAGTTTATCTGATTGCTCCACCACTTCTCCAGTATTCTAGTGTAGGAGAGGATTTTGTTCCTCTCATTTCTGTATGATTTCCCTTAGAAAATGATATAGAAGACAATCCCTTTGCTTCAGAAAATAAGCTGATTGCTTTAATGCTTTCCCATGTGCCTGTGAAAAAATTCTGTGTAAGGCTACATGTGACAATAGTAATTCATCATCCATTTTTGAAGCATCTGGTATATTAGAAGCTAGATCAGTCGAGCTAGGGACATGACTGAATGCTAGCAAGACAGCAGAGAGCTATGGAATAACTAGACTGTTTAAAAATCATTTGTACCATTTGTTCTGAAACAAACAATAGAAAGCACAGTTGGAAAAATACCTTTAATTTTACTTTGATTGCAATAGTAAAATGAATTAGTCCACGATTTTTGTGCACACTGAAATCACTTGCTAAAGCTTTCATTGGTGTAGGATAAGATAGTTAGTATATATTTGAGTATTTGGCAGAATACCCAAATATGTATCTTTAATGTATATGTGTAGATTGTTGTGATTATTTGTTTACATATCACTTCTTTTAGGTTGGCCAATTTGATAAATTGTAACCTACAGACCATCTTGACTCAACTGTTATTTCTTTCAGGTTGTTAAATCCAAAGAATTGCCATCACCAGGACAGCGCTACATTGATAGCAAGGTAGTTAAAACAAGAGCTGAAGGGGAATGGCTATCTTTTGATGTCACTGATGCTGTACACGAATGGCTCCATCACAGAGGTGATGACTAATGCTCTTCCCCTTCATCTTCCTATCTCATCTATTTTTTCATTACCTCTGAATTTTTTCAGGTTCATACTGTGTGTGAAAATAATTCTCTTTCCTTTCATGTTTTGCAGACAGGAATCTTGGATTTAAGATAAGTTTACACTGTCCATGCTGCACCTTTGTGCCTTCAAATAATTATATCATCCCGAATAAAAGTGAAGAGCTTGAAGCAAGATTTGCAGGTAACAAGAATAATGTATTGTTTTTCTGCACAAACGACTGTGATATTTGCTAATTAAAGATGGAAAAATTAACTTTTTAACGGTCTATAAAATATTTAAAACTTAGCTGATTTTAGAGCTTGATGAAGAACTACAAAGCCTTGTCTCCATATTGATGGGAAAAGATGATGTTAAGGACATATTTGCAAACCATGTCAGTTGACCTGGTCCAAAACTGAACTAGTAAGATGACATTGATATGAGCACAAATGGTTCAGTTTATCCACTCCTAGCCTAGCATTTTAGACCCAAAGCTCTATTAGTATCTCTCTTTGAGTTCATAGCACAGGTTCCAAAAAATATTGAATTCTAGGAGATCTTGAGAGGTCACCAGTGCAGTATGGGACAATAAGTGAGAAGACTCTGAACAGTTGCAGTCTAAAATTTAGTTGTTCACGCTGACTGCATCTAGACGTGCAGCCGACTATGCAGTTGCTACTTAGCAAGTAATAAATGACTGTGCAGAAACCACTGGTACTGCACAGTCCCGTCACTGCACATGTCGTTTCCAACCCTTCTGCCTAGTAACAACAAACTACCATGTCATAGTTTGTTGCTACTGCGCAGTAGTGGTGGTGTCATGGTTCTTGCCTGCCAATGCTACATCACCATAGCTCATCACTACGGCAGCGTAGCATCTCTTGTAGATACGCCCACTGGCATTAAAATGGTGCCGCTTTGAGAATTCAAGCTAGATAGTTTTTAGCCCTGCTGTAGGTAAATCTAATCTAATCTAGATGGTATTTGGCATACATATGAATTGTTTTTGCAGCATGTCTATGTGAACATAATGTGTTTTACAAGTGTGCGAGAGGGACAAGAAGTTCTTAGCATGGCAAATTTTTCTAGTACAGACAAGGCAATAGCCAACTGTTCTGCTTGCCAACTTCCTCCAACAAATGAGAAATATATCATCTTGACTTTGAAGGGCAACATTCCCAAAAGAGCCACTCACAAGACATAAAGAGTGCTGGGACACCAAACAGTTTGACTGATCTCAAGTGGTTGTTTTAGAATGGTGACGATTCTGCAAATGATGTAATGCTGTACCAAATCCCACAATTTATGAATACCAGTTATTTGAGCAATACTAATGGATCTTCATGCTCCCAGATAACATGTCAGCGTTCTTTAAATCTGACAGTAGTCCATTTTTATTTTAAAGAACTGAATTAAGTGCACAGAATAGCAATGACTTATTGTGAGTCCTAGGGACAGAAATTGCCTAATTCTTCCTGCAGTCCAATATAATTTGTCTGATTCTCAGTGGAAGTCCGTAGACCTGCATCACTTAAGAATAGTTGATCTTGTGAAGCATCATAGTATCGTTCACACAAAGAATCATATTGATTTCACATGGGTTTTTTAACCAATTATGGATATAAAATTAATTACTGGGGTTAGAACTATCAAAAGCTGAGTAATACCAGTACATGTGTGTGTGTTTGCATGTGTGCGTGTATGTGTTTGCATACTCAAGTTACTTAATAGGCACTGTAATTAGATAACCTTCAAACAGGGGTGAGACAGAACTGTGCTTGCTCTGGTTTTTCAAGCCCCTGAGGTTTCAGTATCATAATGAACTGTGGGGTTTGTTTGCTTTTTTTACTAAAAATAAGGGCCTGTAGATCATGTTTAAAGATTTTTGAGCCAAACCAAATGTTTCCCTCTTTAGTATTTGTTAATTCTCATTTGTCCAGATACACCAATTGAAGATTTGTCCCACTTGTTATAATGGGATCTGTGCCTTATTCCTTTTCAAGTATTATAATTTTAACTCCTGTATCACTGGTTTCAAATTTCATTCTAAGTAGCTTCCTGTATTGTTTATAGTAATTAAAAGACTTTAGAAGTATTTATCACATGTTTAAAAAATGGTATCCTTTATATTATAAAGTCCAATTTTCAAGTGCAGTTATTGATCATTGTAGTCATAAAAAGGTACAAGGAAAAAAATAATTTTGAAAACATTAAATAAGGCAGGGCAGTTAATTTTAAAGATTCCTCACTAAAAGCATAATATGAGCAAGTGTAGTTCAAGAAAGTTGTAATAGCTGTGGTCCTTTGTATTAATGTGTTGCCAGAGTAAAAAGATTCATAGTGATTTTAAATTAATTTTGAAAGGCTTCCAAGAGAATATTATACTTTAATAAATCTGTTCTTGGAGGATTTCAGAATTTTTATTATCAGGTGCAAATTAAGGGGCCAAAAGAATTTGATTTCATGAAGGAAAATCAGTAAAAGGAAATGATCCATATTGGGTAATGAAAAGGAAGACGGTGGGAGATAAGAGTATTTACAAGCATTTGAAGAGGTGTAAATATGAGGAGGAAGAAGAACTTTCCTATGTGGTATAATAGCGCAAAATGGGGATAAAGAGATTAATTAAGGAAAATGTGGATTAAATATCAAGAACAGACCTAAGGGTACCTTCTGTCCTTTAAAAATTACCAGTCTGTGAGAGGAGGTATGCAATAGTCTCTAAAGAAAAGCAACAAAAGCATTATCTCTTTGGTCATTAAAATCACTAAATGATCATTCTCTAACTTATTTCTACGGTTCCATTAATTACACTGTCAGGTCATTTAGATGGGCAATAATTTGGGGATCCAATATGATATCAAGCAAGAAGACCATATACCAATGGTATATATATATTTATATATACTGGTCATTATTATATTGGTCACATATATTTATGTGACCAATAACACATAAATGTGTTATTGGGCAGATCTCAGACTAGGATTTTTTCCCCCCATGACATATTCAGGTGATGTCATCATCACCTATTTTCTAAGAGATGCGGGTTTTTAAAGAGATGGTTTATATAATTTGTGTAGAAAAAACAACATAATGTTTATCACCAAAATGTATTTTTTGAAGGTATTGATGACTCCTACACATATTCCAGTGGTGATGTGAAAGCTTTAAAGTCCAATAAGAAAAAATACAGTGGGAAGACCCCACATCTTCTGCTAATGTTATTACCCTCCTACAGACTTGAGTCGCAACAGCCCAGTCGGCGGAAGAAGCGTGCTCTAGATGCTGCCTATTGTTTTAGGTAAATACAAATACTAATGTATATATGCATGCATATATATGTTTATATATGTAAATATGTATTCATATAAGTCTAAACCCTTTAAAGTGTAACTTGGTTGTTTACAACATGATTTGACATTTCTTTTTTACTAGGTGCTAGCCCAAAACTCTGTCCCTCATTCACAGCTATATTGTGTTGGTGGCAATTAAAATTGACAGGTCTATGTGCACGTGAAAACCTTACCTTACACTGATTGAACGCTCACCATTCCCTTTGAAGTTAATGAAAGTTGCTCATTACTTCATGAGCAACACTACCAGTTGCATAATCAAAGGCAAAAGATCATCCATCTATGGTTTACTTGATCCAAGCCCAGATGGTAGTCACCCTGGCAAGGTCCCTAGAGTATGACCTGAGGAAAAAAATCCATCTTGATTCTAAACCTGGCAAACAGTTAGCTCTGCGTATGTGAAAAGAATCATTGTGACTAAGCATCTGATTCTAGTTGTAACCTGGTTGCCAAGTAGCCATCTTTCTTTCTGTATCCCATGACTGAAGATTTGGTCAGTGTCTCATGGGATAAAGAATTACTTGGTCACAATGATTCTTGTGACATGGAAGTTGCTTATTTTTTCACATTTCCCCGTTTCCATAAAATCTTACATCTTCCAAACACTTTTAGTTCGGTACAGGTCGAAACTGTAGATTAGTTTCTCAAAAAATATGTCTCTGCTTTGACATAGTGTGGTAATTAAATTAGTACTTGCTCCTTATATTTCAAATCAGGGAACACATTAGTAGAGAGATATCTGAGGGAAAGACTTTGAAATCTCCCACTGACTTTATGGGGTGAGAATCTTGCCCTTGGTACTCAGAATTGAAGTCATGGCTTAAGTCCTGTTGGGACTCTGAGGTTGCAAAGCAGAAAGCAATCGTATGGATTTTGTCCCCTCTGCTTCTGGGATGGACTGATACATTTGTGTTTCTTTTTATTTCCAGAAATGTGCAGGATAATTGCTGCTTGCGTCCACTTTATATTGACTTCAAGAGGGATCTTGGCTGGAAATGGATTCATGAACCCAAAGGGTATCATGCTAATTTCTGTGCAGGAGCCTGCCCATATTTATGGAGCTCTGATACTCAGCACAGCAGAGTAAGATCTACCTTTTGACACTTTAGATTTTAAATTAGAGTACCTGTGTTTAGAACAAGGGGAGGAGGGGGAGGGGAATGTTGAATGGTATTTCCAGAGCTGTTTTCACCATTAAATGTCAAAAACTTTCATTGGGTGAGGTACTTATTATTTTAATAACTTAAAGTGAAAATGACCTGTTACACATATTCCACACTTACCAAGAAGAGAGTGCCTGAGCCTGGCCCCTAGTCCAGCTAACAAGATAAGCCTAACCCCATATTTTTCAGAAGCTAGTATATATTAGTGTTGAAAGCCTTCTGCAGTCCTTCTGCTAAGGCTTTTCTTTTTTTCTTCCCACAAGACAGGGGAAGATATCTTAGACTGCCACTTCCTGAACTTTGCCTGGTCTATAGTGGACTTTGGCTTCCAATGTTGTATAGATCTGTTACTTCATTAATTTGGCAAGTTCAATGAAAAATGATCAAAGAAGATTGTATTCCCTCTTTTGATCTACTTGCAAATTCCAGAAGAATTTTAAAAATGGAACTTCTTTGCAAATTGGTGGATCTGGAGCACTGTGGTCAGCATCTGGATTCACACTAAGCACAATGGCTCCTGTTCCTCAAGCCTTCTTTAACCTATCAAATTGGCATTGGCTGTTTGGTATCAGCACATTAAATAATACTTTTCTTCTAGTATGAGAAAAAATATAATCCTGTTTTCATCTATTGCTGGACACCAGCAATTTGGTATAGATGTTCTTTATGTAGGTGGCAGGCTTGTCAATAGTGTACCAGTGATGTCAACAAGACCCAGCTGCAAAAGAGGAACATAAATTCCATCAATGATACACATTAGTAGTATGCAGTTTGGAGCAGCACTTGTTTTTCAAGGAACAAGGAAGAATAACTGTCATGGTCACAAATATGTGGTTTGGACAGCAACCCAAGAAGTCAGATTGCTTAATAAAGTAGCTAGTGTTGCTGTGCTGAACAGATCTTCTGTCTTTCAGCTGAAAACGCTCTGCTGAAGCTCTAGGAAAAAGGTCACTTAGTGTTTAACTAACACATTAATGGCATCCTTGGAAATACCTGTATATCATCAGTGGGTAACCTACATATTTCCCTTAGAGAAAACCATTCTGCACATGAATTTAATTCGGTGTGAAAACTGTAGAGCCGCAAACTTTTCTTTTGCTGATTCCCAACAAGAATTTCGCTGTCAACGTCCTAATTATAACAGGGCAGCAATAATGAACTAAACTAAGGAGCAGCATGGGGCAGAAGCAAAGGAATGGCTAGTTCATTGATGGGCTCTTTCCTTTCTTTAATGCATTTTGAAAACCAGTGACCTGAAATCTGAAAGGATAAATATCACTCTTTCAGCTCCCTCTGCATTGATTTAGAGGACTGAATTTTCAATATAGTGTCCATGAATGAACCTTCATGTCCTCTGTACCCTGAAAAAATATGCATGCTCAAATCAAATCATTTCATAGGCAAAATAAGTAATTGAAAAAATAATTTCTTCTCTTATTTACGTGCTGGGACCTGATTTAAGAATTATGCCTTTCTCTCTAGACATTAACTATATATTACTGACATTTTAAAACATTGTAAAGTGTAAAGCATTCACTTAAGTTTTATGGGGAAAAGAAAAAAAAAGGACAAAAGGCTTTCTTGTTAGCATGTTACGCATGTTATTTGCTTGTTATGCACCATTTTTTGCACTGGATCTTAAGCAGTCGAAAGGATGAGATCTTTATCCCATGAAGTTAATAATGTAGGTAGAGGGCTTAATATATCAAGGATATGCAAGACCCCCCAAATTAAAGAATGCTGAGCATTAGCACTAATTGTAATTAATGAATTAATAAAATACATATTGTGTGGCCCTGAAATTACATAGAATAACATTGTACAGCAAATGATCTGTGCCAAAAATGCACAAAGTGATACAATTTCAGAACAATACCAAATAATGAGGTGTCCTATTTATAGACAGTCCTAAGTGAGCATCATGGAATAGGTTTTTAGAATCTTGGCATATACTGGCAGATATACAAATGAAAGATATTGGGGAAGTGAAGATGAAGGCATGGGGAGCTGGCAAAAGGGGAAGATTACTTGGAAAGTTTTATTGATATATTATGTGCGGTTGCAATATAGCTTTTAATATAAGTAAATGAAAGGCTTTCCATTGACTCCAGTGGGTTTTTGATCTTTGGAACAACTGATGCTGGAGGTTTGAGTAAAACATTGGTTTGTGGAGGGCCTGGAAGTTAAAGATTAATATCTTCATCTCACTATTTCACTTTCTCTTTTTAGGTACTGAGTTTATATAATACGATAAATCCAGAAGCCTCTGCCTCTCCATGCTGTGTATCCCAAGATTTGGAACCCCTCACCATCCTGTACTACATTGGCAAAACACCTAAAATTGAACAGCTTTCCAACATGATTGTGAAGTCATGCAAATGCAGCTAGAAGATACCCCTGAAATGGCATGATGTGTGTGTATTAAAAAAAACAACCAAGGATAAAAGAAAAAGGGAGAGAGAAAAGAAAAAAAAAAGAAAACCTAGGTTCATCAGTGTTAAAAAAAAAAAAAAAAAAGAAAAAAAAGAAGAAAAAAGCGGTACTAGTCTGAACTGTTTGAAAGTTTGTTTTGTTTTGTTAAACTGGCATCTGAAGCAAAACGTTGAAGGCCTTTATCTTACATTTCATCTACTCAGTTAGTGAGATAGACAAGAAGCAAAAAAAGAAAAAAAAAACCTTTTAAAAAATAAACACTGGAAGAATTTGTTAGTGTTACTATGTGAAAGGAAAAAAACAGGAAAATCCTATTAAGTGGTGTTGCTGTATCTGTCCCGTGCCTTACTTGATCTCTCTGTATTGTTACATGATAGGCATCCTACCCATTCCTTTTTTAGTTTTAGAGCTAACAGTGCATTATTTATTTGTGTATAAAAATACAAAAAACAAAAAAACTATCCAGCGAACATTTCATTTCCATTGGGGGGATGGGGGGAAGGGGAGTGGACAAAGTGGAGACCAAACAAACTGCCAGAAATATGTTTAATGCTTAGGAAACTGGAGCTCAAGAAGTCCTGAAAATATAATTAGTTTAGTTCAATTAAAATAGAAGTCAGTTATTGCATTTTTGACAAAATCTGCCATATTTTACATGCCAGCTGCCTATGGAGGCTTCTTGTAAGGTCTCAAACCCTTGTTTTAAATAGTGAAAATTTACTAATAAAGGACATTCTGTTTCAGTCTCAAAGACAAGTGTTTAAGATTTTTTTTACTGTAAATGATTTAAATGTCAGTTTAGTAAACCAGTGGAATATTTAACATGTACTGGTCTAATCTTCAGACCTTAATATGTTGCTGTATAGCTATGCTATGGGATTTTTTGTTCTTTTGGTATATGTAACCATACCTAGAGTATTACAATAGGTGGGTAGTACAAACCAACTTAATTGGAAACATATCTGTAGATCTCTATTGTAAACTATTAAAAAATTAAGTACTTTATGTGTAATATGTAAATTTTCACCATATTTTTGTATTCTGTAATACTGTCAACTCTCTTGAGTTGGAATTTGAATTTGGGGCTCTTTTTTATCACTCAGAATCATGTGCTTCCCTCCAGCTGGCCAGTATGAGTAGAGTCCCTATATTTTGACTTGCACTACAAATACATGTTTTATAATATTTGCTATACATGTGCTTTGTATATTGTTCATCATTATGACATAAGCTACCTGACTCCATTTGCTTTGGGATTTTTTGTTCTGTTTTACAAAGAGGATGGATTAACCTATTCTTGTTTTTTCCCACCCTAGTTTATCCACATTTGCAAAGTTTTAAACCCAATTTGTATACTGGCTAAAGACAGTCCAACAGATGGTTAGGGAGCTAGATTTAAAAAAAAAATAGAAGAAGGTTTCACAGTCTGATTGACAGAAGGCAGACCCTTTAAAAAGCAGTATTTACCACCATGTAAAGGACTGGTACAAACTGTATGCACCACAGAAGCCCGCAAGACTGGAGTGGGACTTCACAATTGTATAAGTCTTGTGTTGGACCTCTTGCACATGAATGACTGATCTATTGTTGATTTGTGGGGCTGATCCTGTCCCCACTGAGGTCTAGAGAAGTTTTGCTATTGATTCCTATGACAGCAGATTAAGCTCCATTTGGGTCTTGATGTGCAAAAATATTTGCAGGGGCAGGCCCTACATTTGTGACTTCTGCTGAATTGTGTTTAATCCTTTTCATGGAAAACAGTTTTTGTCATATCTTTTAAAACAAAGAAACAGGCTCCTACGAAATGCCCTTTGGCTCTAATAATTTTGATAATTTTCTAGAGAGAACAAGAAATATCAGCATCCTAAACATTATTAAAAAAAAAGATTTTTAAACAGGTGTATGTAAAAGCATGTGAAATAAGTAGTTCAATTTATTTTCTATTATAAACTCTTCTGAGTGGCAGACCTAGAAATCTATGCAAAGAAATATGGTAATTGGAAGAAGACAGCATCTCCCTCATACAACACAGGAAGATGGCTTGGGCCTTATGGTTAAACATTAGGTTACTGATCTTCCACTGTGTTAACTTCAGTGGAACTCCTTTGGCGTTGGTGGAGTAACACCTGTGTAAAATGGAAGCAACATGATCAAGAAGCAGGCCCAAGATGTGGGATCTTTCTCTTTGATTTGCACAGACAGCTTCCATGGATTTCATTTGGAGTCCCCGATTTATTACCGAGACCAAAATATAGCCCTATGAATAATCTAATCCCACCTATTTTTCTCAATGCAGAGGAGGTACATGAATTGTTGTTTTTCTTTCTTTTTTTTTTTTTAATTAGTGAACTGAAGTTTAACAAATTAAGGTCCAATCCTACAGACACTCTCAGGGGCCATATTGGAGAAATCCAGTAAAATTAAAGAAATTCCTCTGGGTATGAAGAACTGTAGCTGCTAGTGTTTGTCTCACATGGCCTTAATCTATTTTATTAACTTCAATACAAACACTATATTTTTTTTGGCAGGGAAGGAGGGGAACGGAACACAAGTAAGCAGCATTAAAAAGAAATGCTTGAAATTATCTTAAATTAAATATACCCCAAAACGCTGATTTTCTAGTTTGATGATTTGAAAGAAAGAATGGGATATGATCAGATGCACTTCTCATCCCAGGAAGAGCACACACCAACTGCTGCAGCTTCCTTAGCCTGACGAAGGGTTTTTGAACCCGAAAGCTTGCTTAATAGCTATTCTCCAACCATTTGGGTTGGTCTAATAAAAGATATCAAATTCACCCAAGGAACCTTGTCTGCCTATGTCCTTAGACCAACACGGCTACAACCTAAACCCCTTCTCATCCCAATACACTCGTCATGCGCTGGATGCAGCCAGAAGTTTGAGTTTGGGTTTTTCCATATATTTTGCAAGTCTGGAGAAAAACACCTATGGTTATTATACACAAATTGGTTAAAGTTTTGGGTTTTTTTTCTATTTTTTCCCCTCAGAAAGGCACTGATAGTATTTGAAAAATTCTATTTTGAAGCTCCAAAGTCCTTTTCCTTTTTGGCTTATTAGGCATGTATTTCCATTTTTATTGACAAGGACATAGGGTTCAATCCTACAAAGTGCAGAGCTCCTTCTGGGTGAAAATCACCTCTGCAGAGGGTCAATATGAGGCCTGGGCACCACTTATGTCCACTGTAAATCCTCACAATGAGGTGGAAGTAGGACTTAGTGATACAAAGGCCTTGAATTGCGAGGCCCCCCTGTGAGCCGCTGATCCCCTCTTTTCTCAGTGAGGTCATTGGGAACCGAGGACATTCAGCACTTGGCAGGAGATGTTCAGCACCTCAAAAGATCAGACCCAAAGGTGGGGCTGAGGGAGAATCTTAGCACTTAGCCGGGTGGGTTAGGACAGCATTTTTTGTGTTTAGAAACAATACAATTGTATGGATGGCATGGTTAAAAACGAAAAGGAACCTAAGAACAGCTGTGTTGTATTTTGGTGACCGATTACTCTGTATTTTAACACATTGTATGTCTGTTTTTGTGGTGCTCTAGTGGTAAATAAATTATTTCAATTATATGCTGATGTCGCTTTCATGTGGCAGTATTCTTCTGGCAGAGGAAATTAGTGCACTGCTCAGCCTAACCTGAGCATGTCTTACAAAGCAGGTTTTGTACGCTTGACCTTGACATCGTACTCTGGGTGGCTCAATCTAAGAAAAACTGTCCTCGATATTAATATTCTTCTTTCTGTTTTAGTGAAAATGTTATTTAATCTAAGCACTGCTTCCTCCCCCACCCCCACTTCCATTGTAGTATAAATCTAGGGATATTGATCCCCAGAAAGTTCTTTCAAATGAACATAATGTCAGTGAAATGTGTTCTGGATTGACTGTCCTGAAGAACAAAGTCCTCTGTATGCACAGAGCATGTACAGCATAGGCACTGGCACTGCAAACTGTTCTAACACCACCTCATCACTTGTATCAGGCACAATCAGGCCAAAGATTCTCTACAACAGAGACTGACAGCAAGGATACAAATGTGTGGGCTTCCCTTCGAGATTGCAGATTTGAAATCCAGACAAGTTCAGTTTGGTTGTTCCTGAGCATAATTTTCATCTTTATTCTGTTCAGCAGTGCTATGTGAAGTGAAAGGGTGACCTGCATCCAGTTCTCAAAGGAGAGCTGTCCACATGGGAAATGCTCTCCTTGACCTCAGACAGAACTCAGTGAAATCAGACAATGCTGGCAAACATGAACTTCATAATCCTTGTGAAGTCTTGTGCAATTTCCCACACAGCCCCATTAAGAGGTCACAGTTCTGCTGGCCAATACTTCTATCACTTGTTGGTTAAGCGTGTGAGATACTGTACCTGCAAACCACCATATATGTATATTTGTTTGACAGCATCCAAGAAGTAATTCATGGACATTGGGGGTTTTTTTTGGACAAGCAATTGGATGCCAATTTTTTGGTTACAAAAAGAGGTTTTCTGACCCCGTTCTGCAGTTTACAACTACATCATCCAAACAAATAAGGAGATCAATACTGTAACTTATACTGGCTAGACCTTCCGTAGTTATTGCCACATAACTAAACATAACTCCTGTAAGGGAGGGTTGCAAAAATTTGGACCAACACATGCCAAGATAAAAATATTGTGTTAAAAGCCTTCCAAAAACAGGCCCTGATCCACGGAAGTACTGACCACTGTAATTCCTGTTGGTTTCAGTGGAAATTAAAGGTACATACTATTCTTGGAGTGAAGGAAACACATCTGTTTATGCACAGTTATTAAGTCAATTTTATTTATTTGTGAATATCTTTAAAAATTATTTGACAATTTATCGATGCTAAAAATAAACTTATGGCCCACTTCACCACATTACTCCAGTTTTACACTGGTTCATCTTCATTTATTTTAAAGAGAGTTATGCCAGCATAAAAATGAGGTAATGTAAGGTTATTAGGCCTTCAACTTTCATTGTAACCATTTAAAAGAAGGCTTGCTAAGGGATGCTGCCTTTGGACATAAAAGTGTGAACAATGTGACCACGCAATCACATTCATACCATTGATAATCCTTGAACATTTTTGCATGTCAGGCACCTACATTCAAAACACTTTCAAGTGCTAGTTGCTATATTTTTTACAAGTAATGGATGTTTAACTGGGGCTGGGGGGAGGTAAATGTTGGTAGGGATTTTTAGTTAGAAAAATCATTGTGGTTCATATCATTAGATAGAAATGGAATAGAGGGAACAGAATGTGCTGGGGAAAGATTTTATGAGGTGGGGCTGAAAATATGAGAACTGTCCCATGATAAAGAGATGTAATCAAACAGCTATGCATAATTAAAAGTAGACACTTCATGCAGAATATTTCTGTGTTGGACCTGTCTTTGCCCTTCACTAACACAGCCTCTCTAAACTCTATCAGTGAAACTCCTGCTGTTGTGCTTGAATCAAGCTGTGGTTAATAAATGTGGAATATTCAATATAGGAAAAACCCAAACCATGTAAATGTCTTGAAAATCAGTTTTTAGGCCAAGAACTGCCTCTTAGATCAGACGGAACAGATTCTATGAGGAGCCATGAGTTCTGGAAGAAAATAAACCGAGAGGTTATGTAATTATATGTGGTTATAAAGTAGATGTGAAGTAATGTAGTTGGCTTGTCAGTGGGTATGGGTGTAACAGTAATTTCTTCATCTGTATAAAAAGAAAATTAAATGGAACAGAAAACTGATGAGAACTCCCAATCAAATTTGATATGCTCGTTTAATGAAGTAACCTGTTGGAATCTAATACAGCACCCCATGGGCATAAACCTTTCTTAAAACATATTGTGGTGGTCCAAGAAACTAATGTGGCCTTTGAATGGGGTGATTTAAAACCAAACTAAGACACTGACAGGCAGGGGAGGGGTCAGTGATCCCTGAGCCCTGGGTCTCTACTAGTTGCACACACTGTATGCTGAACCCAATTAAACAACCCCTGTGACTTTCACCTAAAATGTTTGCCATAAGAAAAGGAACAAACTTAGATGCAAATGGCAAGCTGAGCTTCAAATTTGTTATGCTTTGAAATACAGCATGGGTTAGAAATGGTCCAAGCCAGAAAGTTTGCATGAGGGTACAATTTTTTCCAAAGTCTGAGGTCAGTTGGAAGTAATGTTCAAATCTGAATCCACACTTTCCCAGATTTGGGGGGATTTGGTCAGGACCAGTCCCTAAAACTGACACTCGAAACAGATGTTACATGTGTCCTGTGACATGCTGTGCCTGTCCCAGAATAGAAAGGTCCCAGGATTGGCATGTATACACTTCACCCTTTCAATCAGGTTTTAGCGAGCAGCTGAATGCACTTCCACTGTTTTGCCATTAATTCAATAATATAATCCCAGGACACCCCTTCAGAGACATACTTTGTGATGTCCTGGGACAAACAGTTAGCACCACTTATCCCATGAATCTTTTTAGGGTTTGTCCGGCAACATTGGAAATGGATGTCTAAACAGTTGCACTTTGCCCCGGGATAAAACGACTTCTCTCAGGACAAATGTGATGTCCATTTGTAGCCTGATTGATAAGCAGCAAGTCACTGATGGCATATGCAGGCACCACTCTGCTGACCTAGTTGCAGCCAATTACAATAGTAAGGTGAACTTTGCTGTGCAGAAAGCTCACCCAATGCTATGTAACACTAAATGAGTGACTGCAGTGAGTCTCTAGCATTTCTCTGGCCTCTGGACCCACTTGAATAACTAACTTCTCCTGTGCCACATCCCATGTAGGGCCCCTTTTGTTTTTCTTGATGCACAAAAATCTACCTATCTAATAACCATTTGCTATAATGGCACTTTTGGATAACTGGTGGTAAGATACTGAGCTTCTAGGTCACTTCATTAATCAACTTGTAAGTCACCTCACTAAGAAAAGACTGAAAGTCCCGCAGTCTAGTACTTATCTGATAATGTCACTGCTATCAGACAGAACCCTATGAAATGAACTGATGGCTTCTAGTTTCTAGTGCAAAGTGGTTGGCAGTATCAGCAGAGTCCAAGGATATACAGATTTATCTCACCCATTTAGAAAAGTGTTATTATGAAGGAAAAGTATGCAGCAGTTCATGATCAAGGTATGCATTCCATCATGGTGTGTAACCTGCTTTCTTAGAGGTGGTCTGGATCGATGTAATTTGGGAGTTATGTCTTGTTTCAGATAGATTATGGAATATGCGGTTTCCTTCAGCTTTGTGACAGAATTTAAATATTTTTTTCCAAAATATATTAAGCCAACATTTTTTTCTCCACCATTCTCCAGCTATTTATGCAATATATATCATGAATCACACCAGGTCAATTCAGGTGGGAAGAGACAGGTGCACATCAAGCAGAACAATGAGGGTGCAGAAGGAAGATTTTCATGGAAAATTAACTGTGTAAATGTGAAACACTATAACTTGAACCAAGACATAAATTAATTGTATCAATTTATGCTTCTGTCTTTGTTATTTGATTTATTAAACCTGTCTCTGGCTGTTTCAAATTCCCATGCCTTTGCCTTGGGATAGAGAAACTTTTAGGGAGGTAAGAATTTAGGCAAGAATCACTGAAATCGCAAGTATGTTCCAATATCTTAAAAGTTGTCAAATGTGTATAGATTTAGTACAAAGGAACATTTAGGAGACTTGCTAAATCCCAAATGCTTTACAAAGGACCTTCTCTGGTTATTGCATTGCCCCTCTAACCTCAGGCTCTTAGTCCCAGATTAGTAACACTTCCTTTTTTGGTGTACTAGTGGATGCTTATGTGACATCTGCCATATTAGCTAACACATCAGACTGACTTGGACAACTCTAGAGCTGAAAGCATGAGTTTCTACAGCTTAATGTGTGTTATACGGGATGCTGTAATACAGGGCAGTCCAACTGACAGCAACAACCCTCGTGGGATTAATTTGCAGCCCCTGGCTCCCAACCAGCTGTGACTTCGCCATCACTACAACTCCCCTACAACTGGGGTCTCCAGGGCTCCCCCTCTCTCCTCCGGCTTCCACTTCTTGCCCCTGCCTCATGGGGTAGGGTGGCACAGCACAGCCCGTGGTACCAGCAGAGCCCATGGCCCAGGGTGCCCATACAGATACAGTGTAGTGGGGGAGCCTGTGACCAGGAAGCTGAGTATGAGGCCCAGCTGCCCGTGCCTTGTAAATTATGCTCTGTGAATGATTCAGTGAAAGTGAAGAGAGAAAATGATGTCCCTGTTTTCACCTTTGCTACTATATGATGGAGGCAAGGGATCCTAAAGCCTGAGAGATGGCATCTTGGATGAATTACATGATGTGTGTCCCCCTCCTCCCTTGTAAAGCAATACAAATGGAATCAGTATCTCTTATCTGCTGCACAGGAGGACATTATAAATTGTTGCCCATGGCGTTACATATGCAAAAATAAATTGCAATATTTTGCAAGTATGAAACCCATATTTGTAAACATGCATCACCGCAGGAAGTAACTGTGCTTGATGCACTTGCCTGGGTCTATATTTTGCCTGAGTACATGAATGTGGAGCAAGTGTGACAAACACGTTCAACCCTGTGTCAGCCCTGGCCAGATCCAAACCATGGGGCCTCTTGCAGGCCACATGGCCCATCTCCAGCAGCAGGGCAATCAATGGTGGCATTAACCCCCTAGGTTCTGGCACTGGTGACACAGCAGCTCTGGCACCCTGGGGATTAACACTATCACTGCTCATTCTTTCTGCCACGGAAGTGTGCCCCCAACAAGGTTCTCAACCTAGACATTCAGCAGCAGAGTTCACCCTCCAGTTGCTGACTGGGTGCTGACAACACAGCAGTAATGGCAGCCCTAGGAAGTAACTTTGCTGTCAATCATCCTGCTGCTGAACTTCTGGCCCTGCAGGTCAGATCCAGAGATGGGGCTTCTGGACTGAGAGACACTCCACAGGGTGGATAAGTCACCTCCACAGGCCAGATCTGGCCCATGGGCCATATGCTTGGCACCCTACTATGTTACTGCATGCAAACACAGAGAGACCAGAGTGTGACTTCCCCAAAAGCTGCACTTCATTGTAATGTTTGTATATATTTGTAATTCTCTCTCTATCTGTGGCTTATCACTAACTGTAGCACCGAAGCAACTCCACATCATCATTTGTATGGATTGCTTATATGGCAACAAAAATGGGAAATTACAAAGGATGAATTCCTTTTGGTTTGCTCTAACAGTAGACAAGCTGCTATTGCAATTGTGTGTTGCTGAACCCCACATTTCTGTAGGATGCTGAATTGCTTGTCCATGTTGCAATCTCACATCAGTCCTTGCCTCATGCAAGTCTAGTGACTTCATTAGAGTTAGTTCTGATTTACAATGATGGTGCAAACAAAAGAAAAATCAGCCCTGTTTCATTATCTTTCAGGAAGCTCTGCATCTGAATGATGTGCTAATGGCCCTGATTAGCTGAAGAAAGAAAAGAATTCCATTCCCAGGGAACATTTTAGAAACTGTTGCAGGTGCCAATAACACCTTATTTGCATTCAACAGTGCTGAAAATAAAAGCTACTGTCTTCTAATCTAGTATGTTAGCTATAGAGCATGTGAGTACTACCGGTTATATTAATGCTATTGTTGACTATTAGGCCCTCACCCTTTTCAGTTGCTCATTAGTATTACTTTCGCAGACTGCTTTCAGGCTGAATTTTTCTATATTTGAACCCAACGATAAATTTATAGGCAAACTTTTAGCAAAATTTGTTCAGGCATCTTTAACTTTGGAGAATATAAATAAGTGATCCAATCAGAAACGGTGTGAAATCATAGTTCAAAAGGAGAGCAGCAGTGAGGGAAAAGTCTTACAATTCCTGTGCTTTTCTGGGTTTCTGTGGTTATAGGATTATTTCAGTGGCTCTGTTCATTTTAAACAAAACATAAGTTCCTAGCCCTTGCAGCATAAACAAAGAGTCTTGAAAATATGAACTGAACAAAAGTGACACAGTGGCATCTGTTTGAGTCTGTAGAGAGACTGAAACAAGAGTTCTGAGGAGCATGAACTAGGATTGTTTGAAATGTTTCAATCCAAATATGCAAGAGGCAAGAATGTTCGTGGGTGATATCTTTTATTGGACCAACTGCATAGTTGGGATAGATATAAGCAAGCTTTCCGTTATCATAGTATCCTTCCTCAGGCCTCTGGAGAGAAGTAAGAAGCTTGTGTAAAAGACTGTTCAGGAGGGTTGTTACCACCTGTGAAGTGTAGTGGCTAGGGAGTATCAGGTAGATTATAACAGACCACAAAGTCATTCTCTATGTTAAGTCAAAATAGTTTGGGGGTGGTTTTTTGCATCAAAACTGGATTTGTGTCCAATTTCTTTTTTGAAAATTCCTGATCCCCTAACATCCATTTCTTGTTTCCATTTTCAATAATAAAAATATTCAAACAGAAGTGGAAAGTGGTGGATGCTCAGATTTTGTTGAGGAAAACTTCTGAAGAAATAAAAACTGTTTTCATTCTTGCTGACCATCTTTGTAGGGTATCACTTACACATGCATTGCTGTGGGGGCTCTTCCACCGCATCCCAGCAGAGGCTTCCATGGTCACAGGGTCACCACATTTCCAGTGAGGGGGACAGGGGAAGGGGGGAGGAGAGGTGGGGGAAGCATATGATCTGCCCCCCCAGTCCTGCTGCTGCCCCTCACTCCCGACCCGTGGCCCCTTGCCCCCCTCAGCCCTGTTGGCCACGCAGCACGTGCACTCCCAGCTAAACAGAGTGTCTGTTTAGCTGGCATAAACAGAGTGGCTGTTTAGCTGGCAGTGGCTTGTCAGGGCCTGCGTGGGGAGCACATGACCCCTGAAAGCCAATCACCTTGCCCGGTGCTCTCAGCCCCAAGCAGTCAGCCGGGGAAAGCAGAGGAACAGCAAAAACCTGGACCTTTGCTCTCATTTTAAAAACCTACCCAGACACAAGAACAGGGGGCCAAAAAGGAGGACATACCCAGATGTATAGTAACCCTATCCATGGAGAAGGAGACAACTGCAGCAGACTTAATTTGCCCACCCAAAATACTCAGCCTGCTGGTGGAACGTTACTGTAACTCATATCTTTCTTCAGCGGAGATGGGTGCTGCAGCTCTTTGGGTGCATCCACACAGGCAGGCACGTGTGCTTGCAGCAGCTCAAGTAGAAGCAGCACAAATTTGAGCCAGGGCTTTTTGCTTCAGTGCACATGCTCGGACATGCACTTTGGTGTGGGGCAAATTGTGCTACTTGAAGCATAATAACCCTGCCCAGCTCCTCCCAGATCTGCAGCTGGGGCAGGCAGCATGCTTCAGCACCGGGAAAAGAGCCAGCCATAGAGAATCTCTGGCTGGCTACCATAGTGTCTCTGTGGAGGACTGAGCCTCTGGTTGCCTCAGGGCAAAGTCCAGGACCATGCCCTGCCCTGTTTTTTTTCTCCCAGGGTATTTTTAGATACTTGGATATCCAGGTGTCAAATTCTGTCCCCGTGCTGCAAATATGCAGTGCAGGAAACGGTTTTTGTTCCCACATGAGTGTCTTGCAGCATCTCAAAGGGGTTTGAGATGCTGCACAAGAGGCACATGCATGCTCGTGTGGACGCGCCTGTTGAGTTTTTTATTGTCATTTATTGCCTAGGCACATGCAAAGTCAAGTCAGTTTCCTTCAAGCCTGGCTCTTCCCTTAGATTTTGTGGTCCAAGCTACGACGCAATTTGAAATCAATTAACTTCTTAGGGGTAGGGGTACCAGTGGCACCTTGCCATAGCTCTTGCCTTTTGGGGAGCGAGAAGTAGGAGAGGACTTCAGCTGTTTCACAGGAGTGGAGCCATTGGGAGCCTGTGTATCCAGATGGACCTATGGCAGGGGTTGTCAACCGGGGGTGTGTGTACCCCTGGGGGCACTTGACAGTGCCTTAGGGGGTTTGTGCAAGTGGGTGGGGAAGGAGCACTGCCACGCACCATCCTGTGCTGCCACAGAGGTGCTGCCTGCCCAGCCAGGTGTGGGGGGCAGGGGAAGCTCGCACACTCGGCATCTGGCCACATGCCACGCCTACCCCCCCTCTACGTCTGGCCCCGGGGGTACACTGATCCAAAAAGGTTGAAAACCCCTGACCTATGGCACAAGATTGCCTTAATCCAATTGTCTTAAACAAGTGAATTGATTAGAAAATTGTGCTGAAGTTTGGACTACAAAGTCTATGGGAAGAGCCAGGCTTGAAAGAAACTGGCTGACTTTGCATGTACCTAGGTAATAAATGACAATGAAAAACTCAAGGGGCTGTAAACACCAATTCTAGGCAGGTGGTCCAAAAGGATGCTGCAGAATGAACTATTTTGAGTTTAAATATCAAAGGAATTATTATACAGATCTCATAGAAGATTAAACCTGACCTCCTGCATAATGCATGCCATGGCTTCTGACTGAAGTACAGCCTATCTTTAGAATGACATGCAGTAGCGATGCCAAGTCTGCAAAGTGCTGGAGAGTCTAGCACATTCTTTGGCAAATTTTTCTAATTGATAATGGCCATCCCTGTTAAAAACTTGTTCCTTATATTTCCAGTTTTTAATTTGTCTAGCTTCTAATTCCAGGTCCCTTCACTTCTTGGATGAGCCTTTCAGTGTCAGATATCTTCTTTTCATGTAGGTACTTACAGGTCACCACTGAACCTTCTGTTTGATAAACTCAAAAAACTGATTCTCTTTCCTCTTTCATTTTAAGGCACACATATCAGACCAAAAATTGTTATTATAGTGATTTTCCCAACGCTTTCCAATTTTTCAGTGCCCTTTTCGAAATATGGATATTTGAATTGGATGTCATAATCCAGTAATTGTGTCGCCAGTGCTATAGACAGGGGTGAAACTATCTCCTTAGTTCTGTTTGATATACTCTAAGAAGCAGTGATATGAAAGAACAACTCTGGGATTCAGAGCTGACAATGGTTAAAGATCTGTCAGTAATAGCCTCTCCCCCCATTATAAAGATCCTGCTCATCCACACTGATCCCCATCTCAACCATTTCTGTTTGTGTGTTTTGTTCATTGGATGCACTCATCGTTTTTGTGAGGGAAGAAAGGGAGCTAATGTTTCATCTGCATGGGATTTCAAAAAACAAAAATAGTGGATACTGACTTATGCCATGTGATAGCAACAAGTCCTTTTGTAAAGTTAATCCATGTCATGTGACTAAGGCCAGGAAATTAAGCCCCATTTCTCTTAGAACCCCATTGTGCCAGATCAAAACCTCTGACTTAAATTCACCTTCAACTTGAGTGAAAGTATGGCTCTAAATTTGTATCCAAATTTTGTGACTTGGGCCCATCCCTCCTTTTTCTACTAATAACCATATTGAGATGCAGCATTTTTACCTTTAGATCTCATACTGCTTTACAAAGGATAACATTGTCCCTATTTTACAGACTGGATAACTGAGGCAGAGAGACCCATGCCTTGCAAAAAGAAGGCCACTAGCAGAGCTCGGAATAGAATGAGAGTCTCTGAATTCCCAGAGCAGAAATCAATTAGTTAATAATAAAAATAGCTTTCATTAAAAATATTGCAGAGGAAAAAGTGCTGTGTAAACAAAGAACCTGTATGGAGAAATGTAAAACAAAAATATTTCTCTCCAGGCAGTAGAAGATGACAAGGCACATTCCAGCTAGGATAGCCTGTCTGAAGACTATGGAGAAGTAGCTTAATTGCATAGTTCAGGTTAAACTGCACCATGGATTTGGGTTATTCACCTATGTGCTCCTATCCCTTTGTCTTGCTATATTCTTTTGAAACTCTGCCAAAGTTAATCTCTCACAGTACCTGCTTGAGCACTGAGATGAAAAACAGCTTATGACCAAATAAAAATGAAAGGCCAGCCAGACTCTTTGGTAGCATTTCTGTATGAATCACCAGTGCATCCATATTTCCTGCTGGAATCATTACAGCATGAATCTGGAAGACAGAGATTGTGTTACTTGTACTCAATTCTATTATAAAACTCTCAGCAAAGGCTGTAGATTCTTCTACCCTATGAAAAAACAACTGGCCTGTATGAATTAGTCCATCTTTTATCAGTTTCCCTCTGTTCCCCACAAACACTTCATAACAAAGGAACACATCTCAAGTGCAACATTTGAAAAAGTGACCTAGTACACTGGGAATGACACTAATCTTCAGTGGAGAGTTCTCTCAGGATCCCATGTAATGCTCAACTGTGCTGCAAATTTTACTTTTGAAAAAACGTAGTGAAGGTGAAAAGAAGAGTCGGGAAAATAGATGTCATTCTTTTATTCACAGAAATGATCCCAGGGGCCTGGCAGCAAAGCCAGCCCCCCATACAAAACACTTTGCCAATATGTGAAGGGAACCACTTTGAGAAAGTAAGGTGGTAATCCAATCCTCAGGTATATTCAGTTTATGGGCTTTCTACTGAGATTGTCTGCAAATGTGCCAGATGTGGTGATGTGGTTTTGGTGTTCGATGTGGAAATCAGTCTAAGAGGAATTGAACTGAGACTGTCAGGTAATCTCACAGCCTACCAATATGCACAAGGTTTAGCGACTTTGTGGAGTGGGCTGGATTCAGTCCAATGACCTAAAAGTGAAAGGACCATCCCAATCTCCTGAGTGAGACTTTGGAATCCAAGTTTTTCAAAGCATTTCCTGAATTTACATTCATGACAGACCTGCAGAAATCTGCTCACTAGAAAACCAAACTCCTGAAGGCAACTTTAATGATGGAAATTGAGTGCAAGGGTCAGAAAGCTCTTAGAACTTTTTATAGGCCTGGCAGCCTATATTCATAACTAAATACAAGAACACTCATAGCTAAATATTATGTAATGATCATTCAAATAAGACAAAGCTATCATTGTCCTGAAAGGCAAAAAGCATATCTCCAAAGAAACAAGAGATGTTTGCTGTAAGGACAGCTAAAGTACCACCCCCAGATTTAGAAAAACAAGAAGACAAGCCATCAAATCGACACCATTCAGATTTGCACCTTATATGTCTGATAAATGTTTTGGTAATATAAAACTTGGTGCATTTCACTCAGTCTTCAAACTCAACACCAGTTCCCTGCTTATATAAGAACCTTTCTCCTTTAATCTCACTAGTTACTCTAGTAAGCGAACAGAGATCAAAGTATCTTGAGAACCACAACTGCTAGAGCAAAATGTGACTCTTCCATAAATGAAAACACTGTAAAACAATATTATGCAGTTTACAAATTCCATCAAACCACTGTACAAATAAACAATGCTACTGAATCACACAACAAATCATCTTACAATTAGGCCACACAAGACCATCTGGTTTACAAACCAGTCTAAGAGCCAAAGAGGAAAACTTTGAAGATAAATACTGCCATATGTGAAAGGCCAGAAAAAAATATTACTTACTAACACGGAGCATCATTTTGAAATGTAATTCTCCATGGGAATCAAAGATTTCATACTTGGACTGATATGTTTTGCAAGAAACCTCACAAAATGGAGGGGTATGGAATCAGAAAGGCCTGGAGACCACAAATAGAAGAGCGAACTCTCCAGCTGTTGGCCCCTGCTCTCCTTTTTCTACTGGTTGAATATGTATGTGGATAATTCTGATTGCTCACAAGCTAACTAGAGGGCTTTACAATTTTTCCCATCCTTAAATGTCCTTTCATGTGCAGATTTCCTGCTTGCTCTCATACAAAATGACATTAGTAAGAGGAGAGTATTTATTCACTCTGTACACATTTTTTAAAGGTTAAAGATACAATGGTGATAATGTCATTTGCCATAGCAATAATTAAAGGCTTCCAGAATGCCTGTCAGAGTGTAGCAAGACTTGAATACTGAAGGCCAAGATTTCTAAAAATGACTAGTGATGCTGGATGTCTAACTATGATTTGTTTAAAAATGTGATTTACATAGGAAAAAAATATGAATTACTTTCTGAAAATCAGGCCTCTTTCAACTGTCTCAAGTTGGTCACCTAAAAATTAAGGCATGTAAAATCATTAGTGACTTTGGAAAATCTTGATCTATGGATCTGCTGCAGCTTCTCTTCCTACTCAGTGGAATGACCTTTACTGATTTCAGTGATGTGGGAACAAAACCCAAAGTCAGGAATAATTTCATGGTGTCAAAGTAGATCAGAAAAGTAGATTAGCAAAATAAAAACAAAAATACACTGAACACAATTCATTGTCTTCTCCACACCAAACAAGCTCTTAACTAAAATATGACACTCATATAGATGATACAAATGTGCTTAATGCACTAGATATTTATATAGTCTGGGAACAATGTTTTTACTCTGACCATGCTTTATTTTCTCATAGCCTAAAAGGCCACAAGACTTGAGGAAGACTGCCTATTTCATTTATTTTGCTATAAATAAAAAGGTGCTGTAGAACTATTAAAAGTGATATTCCAGAATGTGCTAAGACTTTCAAAGCCTTTCCCCAACTTCTGGTTGTTTGTTTTTAAAATATAAAAGAATTGCCTAGTATCTTGACACCAAAGTCTGTTCAACTCAGTGACTTCCTTCGTTCTGTCATTGATTGTCTGTGGTACAACTGCTCAAGGACTGCAGGACTCTGGACAATGGCTCATTTATTGTAGGGTGCAGAGCTCACATTGCTTTATTATTGTAGGGTGGCTAATAGATGCTGGACTCCTGGAATTGAGCTTTTTGCCTTTTCAGAGCAGGGTTTAGAAAGAGAGTGTGGCAGAATATTTGTTGCAAAGTAAGAAAATGCGTAAAATATCTATCATGTGCATCACAAATGTATAAAACAATAGGTTAGAATCCAAACGTGACATCCCCAGCATCCCTCCCTCTCACTCTCTGAATTGAAATGCAGTGAAGCTTCAAGAAGACAAGTTGGTGCACATTTTATATATGAAAATAATAAAAGCTCTTTTTGTCTTAGAACAGTAGCATGTAATCTGCATAATTCCAGTAATATCACTGGATGTATTTCTGATTTACAGCAGCCTAAGGATAAATGCTGAACCAGGCCTGGCTGACACAGTATAAGAAATAAGAATAACCTTGGCTTTGCCTCAGTATTAACTACTGGGTTGATAAACTTTTCCTGTATTTCAGCATAAATGTAGTAGCTGATACATATCACAGAGAAGCCATATAATATTGTTGCCGCATGGGAGTGCCTGCTCTTGACTCTAAGCTCTTTGAAGCTCCTATAAAGATTGCCTTAAATCAAAAAGTGGAAAAATGTTGGCCCTTTGCAGTTGAGTTGATTACATTTGATTTTTTTCAACATGCACTAATTTCCTTCTTTCTTCAAGGCCACATCAATAGCACCTTGTTAGAGTAGGTGGACCCATGCATAACAAAGAAGATCTCATTCCTGCAATCATTGAGCAGCTGTCTTTGGGTACACAGTGTTTTCATCATGATCCTAGCCTTATAGCTCCATTTACAATACAGTTTATTAAAGTGATCATCAAACAAGTTAAAGAGGATTTCACCTCATGACCTTCTGATTACCATCCCCTTTCTATGCAGCTCCACTGGTATACATTTTCAAAGGTCTATTGCCTTTAAATGGGCTAAGTCTCCTCTGGCCATGGATTTTGCTGGTGCTGTGACAATTTCTACTGACTGGGAGATTACTATATTCTCTCTTTATGCCATGATTGGTGCCAGCATTTTTGATAAGGGGGCTCAGTGGTTTGGGTCCTTAAGAAGTGACTTAGGAGGGGAGGAGAAATGTGAAAAGGAGCATTTGGGTAGCCAGTCCAGAGGACAGCACAGGAGAATGCACAACACTAACAGGACACTTCCCATCCATCCACCCCTGATTTTTCTGTGCTAAAATACTTTACTCCATCTGTTTGCATTCTGATATTTCCATTGTGAACTAGACTTCAAGGGTGGCTCTGTCAGCCTCCATAAAGAATGATTCCCCTTAATGTCAGATTTGGCTTAAATCTGTATAGTAGATGGAATCTCTATTTTTTTTCCCTCAGCATCTTGTCTTTGTTGAGCTGTACTGAGTCACAGTGAAAGACTTCTTCAACTACTTGAGACAAGCAAGATGTTTGCCAGAATCCCAGTGGGTTTCCTAGCCACCTTATTTGTGTACACAATGTCTGGCATTCAGTAACTTGTTCATTTTTTATTTTGATTATTTATCTCTCTCTCTCCCCCTCTCTTTTTTTTTTTTTTGGTCCAATGAAGATTTCTCTGCTTTTCTTCACAAATTAAGGTCCTCCTTCCAGCTCCAGCCAAATCTCAGAGCAATGTGTTTGCTCTCCTCTGGCTGTGTTGGAAGTGAGTTCTGATCCTTTGACTAAGTGCAGCGCAGATACAATGGAGGGACAGGGGCATTCTGGCTTAATGTGTTGTAAGACTGATTCTAGGTGAGAAGTTTAAAAGTGCAACACCGAGACATCACATAACGATGTCAAAGCTTCACACCAAATGGCCCCTAGATCCCGTTCCCAAAGAGGATCGTGGGGAGACACAGTTGGGAGGACATGTAAGGAAATAAAATAATAGTATCGTGGGGCTTTGAGAAGCTTTGCTCTGAATAAGAGGTACCCAAAAGCATTCTGACTATAATTATAAAAATATCTTGTATATCCATGTGCATACCATTTTATTCAGATATATGCAATATAGATGATACAGAGCTAGACTGAGCCAGTACTATAACTGCATCAAAGGCAATAGAGGGATGCTGATTTACAGCACCTGAGCTTTTGGATATAAAAAGCTGCTTTTTCTATGGCTACATTCCTCAAACTTCTCCGGCTAGTTGGCCAGCACCCACAGCTAGCTTTCCCATTTACATGTAGACCGTAGCCTCATTAGAGCCAAAGGCCCCCTCCACTATCTGCGCCCCCCATCCCAAGTTTGTTAAAAGGAGTTGTTTGCTATAGTAATGAAAAAAAAAAGTTCCTGCTGTTGAGATTATTTAGAAATGGAGGTTTTATTATAAATAGGGTATTTTATAATGAGGTTGTACTATACACAGCAATCTAGACATGCAGCTATCTTCACCTGTAGCTGGACTACAGCAGACCATGCCAGGTGCTGGTAGGGAGCAATGCTGCTCCCATTTACAGAGCAGCTCTGCTACAAGGTGGCCCCTCTGCTCCCTCAGGGCCAGGCTAAGTCCAGTGTAGTCCGGTGAGGGAACATCGAATGTAAACTAATTAATTCTTTCAGCGTCTAAAGTTGCTTATATCATTGTGGCACGTGATACTGCCCTAATGGTAAAAAAGGGAGAGTGAAATGTACACCATCTCTTTCAAACAGTGTCCAGAAAGCCTGGCTGTCAGTATCCTGCTGGACTCCCTCCAGGCAGGTATTCATTACACAGATTTGACTACTTAAAATACGATAGAAACGAGAACTGCAAACTTGATATGTTTTCCGTCTTCTGAGGTGGGGGGATGCAAGGGGGGGGGGGAAGGGGAACAACGTTTACCTCATAATTTCCCTTTCTTTCCCCCCCACCCCGCTCTCTGCAAAGGTACTTCGGGAAACTTGCTAACATTTTCCCTCACGCTTTAAATTTACTTACCCTGGGTAACAGGAAATGTGGAGTCTTGTGATGGAGATTGTTATACCAGATGGTAATCGTAGCACATGCTATTTGTGTAGATCAGTGGTGCAAGTGAGTCATCATTGTAGCTGCTTTTAGCTGCTGTGCAATAGTCCTTTCAATAATAACAACAATAACAATAATAATAAATAACATTTCAGGATCGCTTAGGCCAGCTCTCACTTACCGCCGTACATTGTTCAGCTGGCGAAGAGAGGCTCTTTCTTATCCAGGGACCACAGTTACAATTCATCAGGGACAAGATCCAAAACTCATTAGGAGTATTGCCATCAACTTCAGTAGTCTTTGCATTCGGGGAAGACTCTACTGAATCATCTTGTTTTGCAGCTTCCCTACATTTCATCTTTTCGTGCTCTGCAACATGCAGCAAACTGTTGCCCATTTTCTCACACATATAAAGAAGTGGATCCACATAAGCCCTTGGCCCCGAATGATTTTATTTGGTTTCCGTTCATTCTGAAATCCAGTTCAACTTTATCTTCACTGGGCCAAATTCAGAAAAGGTGTCAGAGAGGAAGGGGTACGTTACATTAGAGTTTATTAGCTGAGATCTTGCAGCCAAGGAAGGGGATCCATCATGGTCAGGCATTATAAATCATTGCCACTCTTCTTTTGGAGACTTAACTCTGGGGAGAGCATAACACAATATTCTATTATGTGTATATATTTCTGTGACACTAAGTGCACAACGTTTTACAGGTAATTCTGAATACATGTTCCTGCCTGAAAAAAATGTGCAGTTCAAAACCTTGATCTTGCAATGAGTAAACTGTAATTATAATTGTTAGTACTGAGGGTGTGGGCAACTATACTTTTTAGCCTCCTTAAATGGGGGTGAGGAGAGTGGGCTGTTGCTCATGAGGCATCTCAGCTGTTATGACCTGGTACATGTGCATGAGGCTGCAATGATGCCAGTTAGCAAAATAGCCCCTGAATGAAATAGAGTTAAATTGTAGTGATTTTGCTACACTTGTATCACTCCAGAATTGAGCAGATATTGCAATCAGATTGCAGCAGCTTGTAACATAATTCACTAATGACAAAATGCATAGGTGTCTCTATAACCTAAGAGCCTGGTTATACATTGCACTGTAAGCTGCACAAATGTTGAGGAGTGTTAGTGCTAGCTCAGTTGGAGCAGGACTGAAAGGAAGAATCCCACCCTTCCCTCTCATTCTGAGCTTCCCTCTTTACCCCCTACCTCTCAGGGCTCCCTCTGCCCACCTCCCCAGCCCCCAGGGCTCCCCCCACCCCTGCTTACTTGTGCCTGCTCACCTTGTCTGTTCCAGGGGAGCAGGCAGGGAAGAGTTAATCTGCCTAACTGGCCACCACGCTGCTGGGCTGCTGCTCTTCTCCTGGCTGAACCCACCCAGAGAACAGCAGTGGCAGTGGTGGCTGGGCAGTGGTGGTAGGTAGGGAAGGTTAACCTTCCTTGTGGGCAGCCAAAAGTAAGCAGGGGAGGGGAGTGGGGAAAGGAAGGCAGTGAGCAGAAGTATTGGGTGCTCGGTAGGGCAGGAGAGGCAGTGGGCCTCATCCAGGCCAGCGGGGGAGAGAGGCAGGTGGGGTGTTTACATTAAAGTGTAGCCTGGAGTGGCTGCACCTTATGTAACTTGAGCTGTGAAACACAAATCAAGAAAGAACCCTGCCCTGGAGTGGGGTAGCTTTGAGCTGAGTGCTTAAAACTAATTTCAGGTGTTAATATGAGGACTTTACTTGCTAGTACTAAATGACTGCGGAGTAACCAGCATTTCTGCGCAGTACCATCCCTGCACATTTTTACCCCAAATCTACTGCACAGTAACAACTGCGCAGTCTGCCACTCATGTAGATGTGGCCCGTGTATATGCATGTTGCTTTGTACTAATCTTGTCTTAAAAATCATGGTGGATTCTAGGAGAGGTATTAGGGCCAGATTTAAAGCCTATAGAAGTCATTTGAAAGACTTCTACTGATTTAATTGTGCTTTGAATCTGGTCCCAAGTGACTGGCTTATTGGATCACTGTTACAACTGAATTGCCTATTTTCCAATATCAGAAAGGGACAAAAGGAGAGTAGTAGTGGTGTGTTAGAACTATGTTACATTGTTCAACAACTTTGAAAACAGCTATTAGGAGACAGGCTATATTGTTAAGTATGGACTATTTTACTCACTAAAAAAGGGTTTTGATGGATGTCTGGTGTTATATACTTCCTGATTTAATCTGTACCATACTCCAAAATTTCAAACTTGTTACATTTTCTTGCTGGTAGCAGAAGTAAAACATTCTAAGGCTGAACTCTATTTTCTTGCTTTCATGTCCAGTATATGCAACTCTTGTAAAAGGCAGAAAATTCCTGATGTTTGAAAAAGTTGTTTCAATATCTTTCAGTGCCAAAGCAGACAGAAAACATCTATGCTCCTGTGGAAATGTGAAGGGAATAAAGCTGTTTCTAAGGGGATAAATGTCTCTTTTATTTCCTATTCCCTGTTACTTTGGTTACTGTTACTTTTAAACATTCCTAGCATTTTGCAGGTAATAAAAAATAGCAAAATCCCAGTTCCTTTCTAGAGAATGTTTTCAAACTAAGCTAGCTTGTATAGAAGGAAGATATAAATGCTGTAGTTAGTCCCAACACAATGGGAACGTCTACACATGGCCCAAACTGCACAGTTGTTACTGAACAGTCACAGTTGTTACTGAACAGTTGCTTAAGCAAGTATGAAATGACTGCACAGTCCCAATGCCACATGGGTTTTTTCCCACACTACTGTGCAGTAGCTCATTGCTACTGCGCAGTAGCAACAGCATCATGGTTTGTACCCACCAATGCTATGTTGCCATATCAATGAGCTACAGTGCTGTAGCTCATTGCAATGGTCACGTAGCATCTCATGTAGATGTGCCCCATGTGTAGTGACCTGTCCTAAATGAACTATTACTATTCTGCTTAGTGCTTCAAAATTTACTGAAAATACGGGAGTGTCAGAAGAAAAATGGTGTTAGAAGCAGTGGGTCAGATTCACAGTGAGCACATCTACATGAGACGCTAACTGCACAGTAGCCGAATAATACTGCGCAGTAGGCCGTCACAACATTAACAGTGCTAATACGCTACTGCACAGTATTATTAGGCTACTGCTCAGTAGCATCACTAAAAAGGCATTTGCCAGCACTACTGCTCTGTAATTCCAGTTACTGCACATTTATTTAGTAGTTGTATAATAATCCACTGATTATACACATAGTAAATAAATACTCAGTAACAACTGTTCAGTAGCATCTCATGTACATGTGTCCACTGGGTAGCACCTGACTATGACAGTAAAAGCCACTTCATGGACATATTCCAAAAGTAAGGGTAGTAAAAGATCATTTAAGATAGACATCGGTCCTTGAGAGAGAATCATAAAAGCTCAGATCTGTTACATTTGATGGATCGCTCAATGAAGTCTATAGGATCAGAATCCACCATTCCATGCTTTCTTCCTTCTTCTGTAAATGTTTAGAGGGATAAGGCTGAGCCTGTAAACACAGCCTACAGAAAAGGGTGATACATCTGTCTCTGCCCCAGGACTCATGTGCCTCAGAAAGCACTCTCTCTCAGAAATCCCTATGAGGATCAGATGTTCCTTTGCTGGTCCCCTGTTGCTTTGAGGAGGGTAGAAGTAATCTGTTACAGCCCTTTATAGCCTGCAATATGTTCTTCCTAACCCCATGCTTCCAGCCATACCTTCTGCTCACCTATCCTCAAGCCTCCTTGAAAACTTGTTCTCCAAAGGAAGTCTCACTCAGGCAACCTCTCTCTCCCCTTGTGCCTGGAACCACAATTCTGACAGACCTAATATGCCAAGGACATATTGGGCAAGGGACCTTTAATCCTCTCTACTTTCCCATGCAGCTGAGTTATACTAGAGCATAAAATGTACCTAAAAATATATTGGCTGCATGCAATCTTGGCTTTTTAGAAGTCAATGGAAGTCTAGATAATGCCTTCAAAGGGCCAAGATTTCACTTATTATTTACACAAAATACCCTTGTAATGAAGGATTTTTATAGTGTTATGCATTGATATGTTCTATGGCTCTAGGAGGTACAGTTTATTTATCAGAATATTTCACTTCTAACATTAACGGCTTATTTAAATATATCATCTGCAATTGTTTTTTGCTGACCTGATGGTATGTCTTTTATTTTCCTGATCTTTTTTTCTCTTCTCTCTCTCTCTCTCTCTCTCTCTGTCTTTTGTTTGGGGTATGGAAAGGAGGTAAGAAAGGGAGGCTGGATATGCACTTTATAGATTAGCTAAACAAGCCTAAAAACAGACATTGTTTTTGCTGCAGCATCAGCTATGTCAGGATGTATCCCAGCACTGAAGATCTAATTGATCAGTCAAAATAGATGTTGCTATTGTCCTATGGGCTCAGGCCCATGCTGCTCCTTGGGCTTGAGGGACAACTGCCCAAAGTACCATGCCCTGACCCAGGACAAATCATGTCTCGGGAATTGCCTTGGGAATCCTCTGCAGGGCTTCCTGGGGCTTGTGTATCACATTGCCACATCCTGATCCAGAGCGCATGTCTACAAGTGCAGAGGGAGAAAATACCCTCAACTTTTAGACTGTGACCTTGCTGGGGCATGGTAGTGCAACTTGTTTACAGGGTTCTCCCAGGGGTTCCCCATTTGCGCTGCTGTTATTCCATTTGTAAGATGACAAGAAAGACAGACAATTAAATGCAGTACTAAATGGAATATCAGCACATAACCCAAATTGCCTTTTACTCTAACAAGATGAAGGTCCCCCGGGATATAATCTTAGCTCTAGACATAGTCATTGTTTTTCCCCATTTGTCTTCTCATGGGTTGTTTCCAATGAGTCTTTTTGATCTTCTGTTCACTGAACAGGTTGGCATCTGCCTTTTTGTTGACAGTTCAGTAGTGTGAGGGCTTGGTTGGTGCTGGTAGAAAAAAAAAGCTTCTTTACATAGTTTTGTTGCTGAGTCACACCAGTTCTGCCTATTACAGATGGATGGTGCAGGATTTCTTTTACTTTTGTATCATCTGCTGTCTTGGTCAATGCAGCTCACTGAGTGTGGCCACAATATTTTCTTATTTAAAAGCGTATTTTGGTTCTACCTCAGCAATTGCTTCATGAGTGGCTTTGTTTGTTAGTTTGTTCAAATTACATTTCGATTCATTTTGTATTTTCCGTCTCTATTTATTTAAGGTAGTATCTCTTGCTGAAGTTTGTACAAATGCAACAATCCCTGATACTCCTCATTCATCCATCATTAGTAACATCATTTAGTAATGCCCGACTAAAATATTTTTTAAAATATTGAGCTTTTCTTGTAATTTTTTTATTCAGGCTACTTCAATTCAGAGGCAACATATGGTTTTCAGTGGAGTCCAATTTTACTGTTGGGCTGACTGAGGTAGAAAAAAGCTCAAGTGACTTGCCTGTGATGATGCTTCAATCCTCCTTTAAACTCAGGGCCTTCCTGTTTCCCAGACATTGTACCACACCCCCTCCTTAAATTCACATCTCCCAGGATGAATCCATTTCCTCAGGCCCTGACTGTTCTCTTCCTTTATTCTACTCATTGTTGCTGCCTTCTTGTCTATTGTCAGTTGTGCCAAACCATATTAAGAAATTACTATTTGACAGACATTTAAGATTGGCTCTGAATTTGCTTCCAAATCATACACTGGGGCAAAACTTCGAATATTTTTGCCCAAGACTGGAATTAAGTTATGAGCATGGATTTAAAATGCCTTACACACACCCCCACACAATATTTTCTGTTCTCTGCTCATTTCTGAGATATAGTAATTGTGCCATTTTCCCCTGTCCTGTGAAATTTGTTTTGCTATGAAGCTATTCAAATCATGCAGCATCTACACACAAAGATCATGTCCTCAACCATTGTTTCTGTGCTAATTAAAAGTTGCTCTGAGCAGCCAGCTTCAGAATCAAGTAAATTCTAATAAATTTGTAATGAAAGAAATATTCAAAGCTTTGGTGATTAATGAGCAGATGTTAACAGGCAATGCAAACTTATGGGAAACCATTTCTAATAGTGATGTCAACAGAGAACAATTCACAGACATAATTACTAAAAAATTATCAGAGACTTCCTTGTCAAGTATTTTGTATGTTTATAAAGCTGTTGGTGACTCATTTGAAGCAGTCTGGGAGACTTATTTGATTTGGAATCGTGGTTTTATTATAGCTTAGCTGTTATGTAATAGTTTACTCAGACTAATGGTCAGCTATTCTTCCATGTCAACATAGTCCTTGTGTGTGCACTGATCAACCTTGTAGTTCTTTCAGCAAATTGTATCTAAATGCTTTTCCATACTTTGCCTTTGGAATTCAGTTATCATTTAAAGCTGAGTGGAAGAACAGCTCTTTGCTTAATTATCTTGCAGATTGCCTGCCACCCACTATAAAGTTCACGTACAGTGGTACTAATAAACCTGTGCTATTAAGCTGCTTGTGTCATGTGGAGCAAGTACCTTAAACATGCAAACACACACACGTAATTATTCCTATGTTTGTTTTAGAGGTAGTTTCATGACATACAGAATGCTGTCCTTTGTGTAGGGCAAGTGTGTTCACTGATTCATTAGGCAACGGTGTGTACCATAATTAATGTTGCTAGCCCCTCCAGTGTCATTAAGGTTCAAAGTAAAATGATCTAAGTATAATTTTCATACCGGCACTGAAACTGTGTTTCAGCATTTCCATTTGTTGCTTTTTCCAAAATATTCCAGCACGATCAGATACATGTTTTACTTCTCTTTTTTTATATATATATCCTATTGTTTAGTGTCACTATTTCCAGCAACATTCCAAAAGAAATAGAGAGACAAAATGAAATATATAGAACTCACCTATGAATGCATATGACCCTTTGCTTTACTCTAGTAGTCTGCCTGAGAGGCATTTGCTGGAATGTTGTGTAGCATTCTGAGATTTACTTAATGAATATTTGTAAAGGCATTTAAGTTGTTTATAAGTGCAAAGGCACTGTTGTTATTAACTACTATGCCTTTTGAGTTTTAATGTTCTTAATTCTTTCCTTATGTGCAATGGTAACAACAGGTACAGAAGATAGTAAAGAACATTATGCAGATCCATGGACTGAAATGTGTACTCAATCCACTGCCAAAGTAACATTTGGAATTCCCACTATGTCTTAGAGTTGCTACTTTGTTACATTGTGCATACTAAATACAGCAGTACTTACTATATCTTGTGTTTTGCCACACTTAAAAAAAGAATCCTACCTACTTTTCAACAGCAGTTGGATTATCAGCTAAAGTTAGTTCTTCTATAGACCAAAAGGTTTGTCTCTTTATGTTTGTGTCACATATTTTTGGGTACACAAAGCAAAATACCACATCAGTACAACTCCATTTTCTACGCCCCTTTTTAGGCTGAAAGTGTGTGTGTGTATGTGTGTACAGTGTCTAGCACAACGGGTCCACCATTCCCAACTGGAAACTCTTTTTGCTACCACAGTATATCTCCTAAATTATAACAGTCAATATTGAACACTTTAGCTCCCTCAAATGTCTCCAGTGAAAAGTCCAAGTAAACTTACCTAGGGTTTTTGGATTGGAAAGGGAATCCTCCTTCAGGCCATGGGCAAGCACTACAGCCCTTACTGTGCTTTCTCCTTTCAGTCATATGCTTTATCTTCCACAGTTGATCAGAGCCGGTGGAATCATTACCTCCTGAATCTTCCTGCACTCTGATGTGCTTTAGATAACAATGCATTGTATATAATAGTGACCTTTCTAAATTCTGTTTCTCACAGCAGACTCTAGAGCAGGGGTAGGCAACATTTAATGGCCAGAGTGCCAAAAACTCCACAATGTCTACCTTGGAAAGTGCCGGAGTGCTGGCATGCCAGAAAAACAAAACAAGAGTAGGGGGTAAATGGCAGGATGCGCTGCATATTAGTATAGTTAATAATCACAAATGTTGCCTTTTTTAATGGTAAAAACCAGATTTTCTAAAAATCCTAAACCTGGTGACAATAAATAAAACTTCTTGTACTATGTTTGCTCTTGTGTATTTGTTGTGTTAAGCATGTTGCGATGAGAGTGAGAAAGAGAAGGGTGAAAAAGAGAGAGAAAGAGAAGAGAAAGGAGACAAAAAGAGGGGAGAGAAAAAAGAGAGAGAAGAAAAGAAAAAGAAAAGAAAGAAAGAAAGAAAGAAAGTAAGTAAGAAAAAGAAAGAAAGAAAGAAAGGAAAAGAGGAGAGACAAAGAAAAAGAAAGAGGGTGCAGCCCTCACCGCCAATGTCTCCCACCATTACCAGCTATGGCTCAGGCCCACTGTGGCTCAGGCCCGCTGGCCCAGGGCAGTGTCCAGCAAAGGGAGGCAGTGACACCCCAGTAGCAGCCACCAGGACTGGGGCACTCAGGCCTCTTGTTGGTCCCAGAGTGGGGAGAGCCCAGGGCCAGAGCTGAGAGAGAGGGCCTAGCTGGGGCTCGGGCAGATGGATACCCCATCCCACCTGGGTGGGAGCAGCACCAGGGTGCCTAGCACTGGGGCTGGGCACTCAGGACAGGACCTGGGGGCACTGGGAAAGTCTGTGGGGGGAGGGGGCAGTGGGAGGGGAAAGAGCTGTGCGGGGGAGCGGCCTCGCCCAATGACATGCTGCACCATGCTGGCCATGGCCCCAGTGGGCTTGGCCCTGGCCCCAACCCTTGCCCTGGCCCTGGCTCCAGCCCCGGCTCCAGCCCCGGCCCTGGCTGTGTCATGCCAGCACTAGCTGCCTCCCTACCCTGACTCCGGCCCCAGTGGGCACAGCACTGGCACCGGCTGCCTCCCCGCCCTGGCTCTAGTCTCAGCCCACCTGGTGGGCATGGCCCCAACCCCAGCCTCAGCACGTGCGGTGCCAGCACTGGCTGCCTTCTGGCACCGGCCCCAGCTCCGGCATCCCTGGTGGCCTCAGCACCTATGGTGCCAATCAAAATCATCTCGTGTGCCACCTTTGGCACACATGCCATAGGTTGACAACCCCTTCTCTAGTGCTACTGTGGCAGGACATTAGCCTTTTACTAGGGGTTTCAGGTATTTGTTCCATAGGAAAATATGCTAGTAAGTGTCCATATATAGCTTTTAATATTCAAAACATTTTTAGTTTAATAGTTGCCCAAGAAGAATTTGTATGACTTACACATAATTAAGTTATGATTGGGGCCACGGCCAGCATGGTGCAGTCAAGTTTGTATGAGTTACACATAATAATATCCATCTAGAAAAGTCTACCATAACTTCCTATCATCTTTAGCCTGCCTTCCAGCAATATGCTAACTTCATATTGGTTTACTAGGTGTCACAAGGTGCCCAGTGTGAAAGAAGAAACAAATGGAGTCCCTGAGGAGATTCTAGTTTAAAAGACACATTTATTTTCACTATCCACATAATAGACAAGGAGGCCTAAGTGAAATATTTTTGTTGATATGATAGTATCAGTCAAAAGTAGAATTCCTTACCATATCTTTACACCAGTCAAATACGCTTTATAATGGTTAAAAAAGTATTTGAAGGCTATCTTCTGTCCTTTAAGGAATTAGTATAAGCTGTAGTTGCCAATGCACTTTTCACTATTATTATCACTAGAAGTGGCATATGGCTATGCCAGCAAACCCTTTCTAGTGTGGACCAATTTCTAGTGAGGTAAAGGAGAAAAACACAGCAACAAAGCACAGGTCTATACATTAGTATGGAGGCTGCTCCATTTCCATATTGTTTTGGACTACATCACAATGTCAGCATGTAGTAATTTAGGCTGGCATTTTCAAAGGCACCTAAGGAAACTGAGCTTCCAAATATATTTGAAGGCCATGGGGATTTGGATGCCTAAGGGCTCCTCTCTGTGACATACCCAGGATCTATGTCTTGGACACACTTTTCGGCAGGTACTCAGGATTGCTGTAGACTAGCTGTATTGCCTTATCCTTAGGGTTTGGTGTGCACAGAGCAGGAGTGTGTGGGTAGGACATGTTTCATGAACACAGCACAGGAGTGACATAGACTTAGCCAAAGTCCTTTTGCTCTTTTGAAAATTCCAGTCAGATATTCCATTTCCAAGGATAGGTACAGGACTTTTGGAGCAGTATTTCATGAAGCACAGTGAATTAGTATGAAAGAAAAAAGCATATGTGATTCCTACTGAAATCAGGGCTAAATTCTTCTCTAAGCTACAAATGGGAATACGGAATAGCACCACTGAAATCCATTCACCTATCTTTGCTGATCCCTAGTTGCTGTGCAGCCCTGAACTATTAGAAACTGACCCTAAACTGATAGGTCTGGTCCTGGGAAGAGCCTGCATGTCTAGGACAGCCCTGGGATGACAAGTGTAACTTAGGTGGTATGCGGAAAGGTACCTCCTCTCCAATCAAAGGATGTTAGCCGGTGCATATATGCTATGGGGAGTGTGGCCTAGCTGTAGTCCAACTCACCTCCCTTCCCTACAGAGCAGAGCAGAGATCCAGGACACCCAGTGATATTTAACTATGTACAGGTTTAATTATACCAAAATATTATAAAACTTATAACCATAAACGTACATACATATATCTATATCTATATCTATATACACGTGTGTGTACATATCTATATTTATACATAGGTTATTTACATAGGTTTACACAGGCAATAAATCTTTTCAACCCTGAACTCAAGCACAGGCCTATCCCCTGTGGCCTTCTGATTAGACTGTAGCCCCTGCCCCTCAACCAGGCCCTCTAGCAGCAGGCAAAGACACACTTAAGGATAAAATACAGGTTAATTAACAAATCAATGAAAGGAATAGCTAGCAGTGATGGGACAATAATTGAACATACACAATCAGGTTACATCAGTAGAGTCACCAACATATACAGATAAGCAATACAATAGATTAAAAAATAAAACAGCTTACCACCCCTCTCCTAATACAACAATAAGGATGCAGAGCTACAGCAAAAATCCTAACGACATGAGGGACCAGCACACAACAATGGCCCAGCAGCTGTGTCCAAAGAAGATATGACAATCCGTGGAAGGATCCTGTTACCTAATAGAATATTGTTATCCTTTCCCTGGTCGCTCTGCTAGAAGAGACCTGTAACCCTGGAACCACCCTTAACAGATGGAGGCCCTAGACTCCCTTCTGTGCCCAAGGGTGAATCTTCCCCTTTCCTCAAGGGCTTCCCCACTGATTGCCTGCAGGAAGGAAGGCCTCTCCTCCCTTGTGGGATTCCTTTTCCCCATGTAACTAATGACTCCCAGCATCCTCCATCACAGGGGTGCTTGACAGTTGGTCGTTGCCTGAAGCAGTAATGCCCCAGCTGCCTCGTGCAGCCACCGAGGTCTATCAGCTCTTTCTCAGCCCCCCATGCACTGCCCTGTGCACTGAAGGGGGGCCTGCCGAGGGCAGGAATGTGGACCCACACCGCCTCGTGCAGCCTCAGCAACTCATCAGTTCTATGGTCCTGTGCCCTGATCTGTGCATCGAGGGCCTGGCTCCGGTCCCATGCAGGGTCGGGGACTCATGCTGCCTCATACAGTCACCACAGTCCCAGCCATTTTCCACCAGTCCCATGCACTGCTTGGTGCCCCGAGGGGCTGAACTCCTGCCCCATGCAGGGTTGGGTACTGGCATTAACTCATGCAGCTGCCAAGGTCTCTTCAGCTCTCCTCTGGCCCCATGCACCGCCCTGTGCACCAAAGGGGCTGGATTCCTGCCTTATGCAGTGTTGTGGACCTGTGCTGCCTCATGCAACCATGCGGTCCCTTCAGCTCCCCATCAGCCCCGTACATCACTTTGTGCACTGAAGGGGCTGGACCCCTGCTTTGTGCAGTGTTGGGGACCTGCGCTGCTTTGTGCAGGCGCTGAGGTGCCATCCACCCTCCAGACCCTCTGTGCACCGATAGTGCACTGTTGCCACATTCTTCCCTCAGCAGCTGGGATGTGGCCACCTGCTGCTTCTCCCCACCGGAGGCATCTTCAGGGTGCTTCTGGGGCAACTGCTCCACCCCTGCTGGTCAGCTCAACCACTTTTCGACAGCCCTCATCCTTGTCGTCTCTCATTGAAAGCCATCCATATGCTGGGCATGCTGGCTTTTTGTTCCTTCTGGAGGCTCTGCCCCTGGATTGGGAGCAGACCAGTAGAAAAGCCTGAGGGGTTAGTTCCCCCTCAGGTCCTCTTCTTCACCTTGCCCCTCGGTCAGGGTGGCGCAAGCCTCTCTCCGTCCCACTCCTGATTGGTGGGGAAGGGGAATCCCCCCACCAATTGATCTGAGCTTTCCAGTTCAAGCCGGCAAACTGGGCTGCCCCCAGCAAGCCTGCCACACAAGCTACAAAAGTAAGAGAATCCCAACTATCATGACCTACCGGTGCCCAAGAACAAGGCTCATAGGTTGAGGGAATGGAAAGGTACTGCCTCCTTAACTACAGCAAAGTTTTCTCAGCCATGCTGCTGGCACATTGTAGCTATTTTGGGTTTTTTCCATTTGTAAGTAAAAGGGACCTTGGTTCACTTCAAAAGGAGGGCACTCAGCTTTGTTCAGGGTGTACTTGGCACTTTGTATGAATGGTCCCTTTTACTCCCAATACATCTACAGAATGGCAAATAAACCTCCTGTATGAAAGACCCCATGGTCAGTAAGGGTCTACCTCAGACTACCCCTTGCTTCTAAACATTTTATTAAATGGGGATTTTGAGGTAAGTTTAGAGGAGGGAAAAACCAATACTGATTAGCCTTGAACACAGCCTCTTTCTATTCTTTTGTCACATTTCACTGTGAAAAATAAACCCCGTGTAGAAACTGTTGATTGTACATTACATTGTGATGGATGGATTTTCCCCCGTTCACATGTCCCTGCACAACAAATTCATCCATTTAAAAACATTGCAAAGAATACTGGAGGCAGCAGAGGAAGTGACATTTGACCCTCACAGCCTGCATGCTATACCCAATCTTCTGAACTCTAGCCAGCTCCCATGAGCTGAAGACAGAGTTTCTCCCCAAACCATGTTCAGCTAAGCTCTTACTGGCTCCCGCTTGTCTGGAGACAGCTTGCTCCTGCCTAGTTGTATGCCCCATAGTGTTCTGGTGTTGCTCTTAAGCATTAGTGTCATACCTTTATAAATACATCAGTGCCATAATATGAATGATTAGTACAGACTTACAACAGCCTGATCTCTGTGCTGTTCTTGTATCTTTTCCAGTGTCGCTGGGAAACTGTTGACGTAGAGGACATCTATTGTGGAAAAGAAGATATGAGGGTTGGCTATCAACCTAAGAAAAAACCTAATATATTTCTGATCATTCATGGTCCCCTTTCTGTTCTCATCAAGGAAGAAGACTTTCAGCCACTGTGAAGTGTTCTGTAAATGACTGTATTCATTGAAGTAGTGCATTGAATAGTGTGGAGTACCTTTGGCCTTTCTCCTTGTGTTCAGATATTGAGCTTTTATTTTTGTGATTTGAACAATATCTGACTGGAATTTAGGCTTTGGCAAAATGGAAGCTGTCAGTAGGTAAAATTCAGCCACATGAAAAAGGCAAGCAAAAGGTCAGTACATCCCAGAAGGCCCACATAAAGAGGCTTATTCTCAAAGGAGGGGTAAAGAACTTCATCAATACATAGAACACAAACTGGTTCCAAGTCTCAGTTGTGCTCTACTTCCAGCATGAGAGATCTGCACAGCTCTTTTAGGGCATGGTGTTCAATCTCCAGCGCATGGGCCAGATCTGGCCGACAGAACCAAGTCAGCTGGCCCTCGGAGCTCCCCTCAGGTCTGAAAATTTGCGCCATGCCAGATCATGAGCAGTCAGGCCTGGGGGTCACTCAGGGTTTAAGGGACTGACCAAGTTTGGGCAGGGTGAGCAGAATCCAAGTACAAGCCAGGCCAGGAAGCCAGGGGGTCACTCAGAGTGCAGAGTCAGTGGGTGAACCAAGTCGAGTAGCCGGAAGATCAAACAGAGAGCAGTCAGAGGCACAAGCCGTAAAGAAGTTCAGGACATTCTGGGTAGGGGGTTAAGCCTTGTTGCCCAGTTACTTCCTCTTTTGGGTCAGGGGTTTTTATGGGAGGGAATGAAGAGTCAGCTGATGACCCTGGCTGGACATGCTGGTGCAGGGAGTGGGTGGGTAGCCAGATTGGGATGGAGGTTTCAGGCCAGCTTTGCTCAGTCTCTCCAGTCAGTTGGAGAGGTAGCAGAGTGGGGTGAATGTCTGACCTAGGCAAGTTGAAACCTTGGGTTTGAGACTGTGGTATGATAATTTTCTGGTGGGGGGAGGTGACAATTAATGCTGCCTCTACTCCCCTGCTGTCAGATGATATGGCCCTATGTGCTGAACTGAGCCAGTGAATGGGGTTGAGGCTGGAGCAGCAGGTCTGATCCAGTGCACAGGGCAGGGGCTGTGTGCCAGACTGGGCCTGCACAGTGACCCTGTGCTGGATTGAGCCCATGGGCTGATCCCATGCACCACTTATCTGGCCTGCAGCCCAGAAAGGTTGTGCACCTCTGCTCCAGGGCAATTCAGAAATAGAAGCAACTACTGATAAAGCTTGGAAAGCTTTTTTCAATGTACACAGTTCAATCTACTGAACCTAAGGTAGCCTCATTTATGACATGATCAAACAAAGCACTCAAGCACTTAACTTTATGCACTTAAGGAGTCAAATCAGCTTAAATGAAACTACTTACATGTTTGAAGTTGATTTTTTTGTGTTTAAATCTTTTGCTGAACCATTGCCTTTTTAACTGCACATGGAAAGCCCACTCTTGTGCCACTGGACTCACTGTAACCAATAACAGCAGATTTGGGCTGCAGCACTAGAAAAAAATTGTTGCAGTTTGTCTTTTAATTAAAAACTCAAGGGATTCCTCTTGTCCGTGAAGAAATCATCATTCATAGTGAAAAAGAAAGTGGGTGTAGGGGGGCACTAACATGAGAAATAGATGTGAAAGTGGGGAGATACGCATTCTGATCTAGCTTTGCCTGAATATTGTATATCTGATGAGGCTACTGAACTAGATTGTGACAACAAGCAGGCACCTCTCCCACCCCCCCAAAAAACCCCATACCCTAAAAAATTATATTTGGAAGTTGTTTCTGTTTCACAGGACTTTGAACCTGAACCCATTTTGTTATTTCCTTGAAATTTTTTCATAATTTTATTTATTTTTATTGAAAAGTCATTGTTGGACAAAAGATTATCAATGCTATTGCTGGTATTTTCAGTAATCACTTTAATAAATAATGTCCCATTTCTATGAAAAAAAATGACATATTTTGAAAAAAAACAAGGTTTGGTTTTTTTAATGGCCTGTTTTGCATTGAGATAAAAGCTTATGTTTAAGAAGTGTTGACCATTTCAGTGAGTGTGTGTACACTTTCAGGCCATAACACTCTTGCTTATTATGAGATATGGATACTAGAGAAAAGAAAGTGATGGTGATTGCAAGGTTAGAAAACAGATTTAGCAACTGACTGGAAGACAAAGAATGAAGGGTGGATGGGTTGTGGGAAGGGGATTTGGACCTTTTTAAAACAGAGAAAAAGAGACTGACTTTGGGGCATGCTTCTTTATTAAAAGGTGTGTGTGTGTGTGTGTCTATGTGCCTGTTGCATAGGCCTATATATTTATGTTGTGTGTGTGGCTAAGAGGTGGGGTCCTGGAAGCAGACAATAAATGAAAGATGTGGTCCTGGAAAGAGAGAGCTCGAGAAAGGCCAAAGAGCATTGCTGAGCTGGATCCAACCCTGGGACAGCATTCTAGCCAAGGAGACTGAGAGTTAGAGAAAAGGATCTTTTTTTTTTTTTTTTTTTTACATATACATTTTTATTATACTCTGAGTAATTCCCACAACATACTTTCTGAAAACCTTTTAGAAAGGGGAAGAAGAGAGAAGTTTGAGAAACAGAACATTTGCCAGCCCTGGCAAAATCTGTGGGCAAGGAAGGAGCCCCCCAGGGGGCACTTGCCTGCCTGTACACAAATGCCAGGAGCTTGGGGAATAAGCAGGAGGAACTGATCCTTCTGCTCAATGCAAATAATTATGATGTCATAGGGATAACGGAGACGTGGTGGGACTCCACCCATGACTGGACCATGGGTATAGATGGCTATATCCTGTACAGGAGGGATCGTGTAGAGAAAAGGGGCGGGGGTGTAGCTCTCTATGTTAAGGAAAGCTACACATCCCTGCAAGCCGATAT
>NW_005842031.1:1582853-1622869 GCF_000455745.1 Alligator sinensis | reverse complement strand
CGGTCTTCCCTGCCTGTGGCAGGGGGTCAGGCTAAATGGTCTGTTCAGGTCCCTCCTGACCCTAGCTACTATGAAACTATGAAACTATAAATCATGCCTGACCAACCTGATTTCTTTCTGTGATAAGGTGGTAGGCTCTGTGGATGAGGGAGAACAGTGGATGCGATATGCCTTGACTTATGCTATTTCTCATGACACTTTCATTAAAAAGCTTAGGAAATGCAGACTAGATGAAAGCACTGTAAGGTGAATACATAACTGCTTGGATCATGGTGCTCAAAGAGTCATCAGTGGCTCAATGTCTGTGTTTAGTGCTTGAAGAAGTGGGGTTCCCCAGGGGTCTCTACTGTGTCCAGTATTGTTTAATATCTTCATTAATTAGTTTGGTGATGGGATCAAGTGCACACTTGGCAAATTTGCAGATGATGCAAAGTTGGGTGGAGTTTCAGATACTCTTAAGAGTAGGGCCAGAATCCAGAATGACCTGAATAGGCTGGATACATGGTTCACAATCAGATGAGATTCAGCAAGGTTGAGTTCAAAGTCCTGCACTTGGGATGGAATAATTGCATGCACAAATACATACAAAGAATAATTTCTATGCTTCTACCAGAGAAGAGCCACGCGCATGATCAGAGGTCAGGGAAGCAGACCCTACGATGACAGGCTGAGAGCCCTGGGGCTCTTTAGCCTGGAAAAGCGCAGGCTCAGGGGTGATCTGATGGCCACCTATAAGTTTATCAGGGGTGGCCTCCAGTATCTGGGGGAACGTTTGTTCACCAGAGCGCCCCAAGGGATGACGACTAGGTCGAATGGTCATAAACTACTACAAGACCGTTTCAGGCTGGACATAAGGAAGAATTTCTTTACTGTCCGAGCCCCCAAGGTCTGGAACAGCCTGCCACCGGAGGTGGTTCAAGTGCCTACATTGAACACCTTCAAGATAAAACTGGATGCTCATCTTGCTGGGATCCTATGAACCCGGCTGACTTCCTGCCCTTTGGGCAGGGGGCTGGACTCGATGATCTTCCGAGGTCCCTTCCAGCCCTAATGTCTATGAAATCTATGAAATCTATGAAACATTTTTGAGAAATTCCAGATCTTTTGAGATTCTAAAACATTTTATGGTTCTCCTCTCCTGTTGTAAAAAGGAAAGCAGTGGTGACATAAGAAGATAAACTGCAAAAAAATTAGCTGTAAAAAGGAAGCTGATGTCAGCTGATAAAATCAGTGGTGGCACTAAAACATTTTACTACAATTAAAATCAATAAACAATAATAATATATAATATTCTCTAGCATTTTTCACTGAGGATTGTAATAGGGGAGGATTATTACCTTATTTTATAGTGTCAAGAAACTGAGGGGCAGAGGGGTAATATGTTGTCAAAGGTCACAGAGTGAATTATGTCCCAGTCCAGTTTAGCATCTGGGGTCTCCCTTGACATAGACTCTACTCTCCTGTATTCACGAGCAACCACTTCTTCAAAGGCATCCACAAATTTCTCACTCTGACCTCTCTCTCACACAGCAGAACCACAAAGTACCTTATGGAAAATCAAACTCTATAGTGTGCCCCAGATGAAGACTGGGGAGACAAGAGGACCACTGATGACCCGCTGTCGCAATGGCAAGGAATTTGGTAAAATATGCTCAGATAATCCTAAAAAGGGAATCCCATAATACAGAGAAAGATAAAAATCTCCATGGTCCTGGCCAATCTGATTCAAGGTAAAAATTCTTTCCAGATTGTAAATCTAGTGGTCAGGTTGACCTTGAGTGCATGAGCAAGACAAGTCAGCTAGTAACTGAGGGGTTTCTGAGTACTGGTAGGATTCCCAGAGGGTCCCAGCCAAGCTCTCATTTCTACCTGTGGTCAGTAGTCAGTGCTTTGGAGGAGGGAAAAAAATAAGATGACAGATATCACAGAAATCAAATAATGCATTCAGAGCAGGAAAAAAAATATTCTTCCTGTTCCTTACAGGCAATCAGCAGAAGTCCTGCATCATGAGATTACCAGATTGTGTTTCAGTGTGGCACATGCTGACTCTTTGTTAACAAGTGTCACTTTAAGTTGTGATGTATGCTTAGTAAGGTAGAGCAGGGTGCAAGGCTGACAATTCAGAAGGTATCTAAAAATGGCCATTTGGTTAGAAGCGTGACAGCCTTTGCTATTAGTGTTGCCATTTCTTCTTCACATTACCTGTAGCATTATCACCTCTCACTGTGCTCCAGGCCAACTGACTGTGAGCTTGTTATAGATTGCTAGTAAGGATAGCATAACTCAGTAACTAATCTCTAAATACGGTGGGAGATACATACTTCATAATATTTTATGGCAAACTTAAAGCTTAGTTCATCTGGAATAAGCTGAGAGCGCTACACTACAGGGAGCTGTCAGGGTTATTGACGATTTTTATTCTCTTTGGAGAAGAAGAAAACACAGGTTCCTGTCCTCCATGGATATTGTGATTTGTGAAGCACTGAAAGAGATCAAATTACTACAGGAAAGAAATAGCCAATGGGTAAGTATTTGTGCCAATTCCAGTTCAAACATAAGCCTTTCTTACATAAATAGTTCACAGCAGAGCAAGAGGTATTAAAAGGGACGTGAGCTGTAACCAGAGCAGGGGGAATGCTAACATTTTGTTCAGATCAGGGGGGATTTTTATAACCACTGTTTAGAATAAGAATATAGAAATCCTGGAACAAGGTTTTGCTTTATTTTTTTTGTTGTGTTTTGAAATTCCATCAGCACAGCTCTGTCTTCCTTGCCACACAGGAAAACCATTTTCTTTCCCTTGTTATAGACAGTGCACATTTCCCCAACCCTGGAATGAGTAAAAGAAAGCTTTCTGCTTTCAAAGTACCCAAGGCTCCCCAGTTCTGCAAGCAGGGAGGAAAGGGTGGGAAGGAGCTTAGTATAGGTTTCCCTCGCTTTATGCTGTACACGAGTTCCTGGAAAACGGTGTATAACTCAAATTTGCATAAAGGGAACCCACTTTACAATGTAACAAATAGGGATACATTCCCAGACCTCAGCTGTACTGACCCCCAGACCACTGTTACAAGACAATTTTGGTATTCACCAACAGCAAACAGTACACACAAGCAGAGGGCACTATCATAATGGGGATGGCAACTACAGAAACACATGTCACAGACAAGTGAGGAGCACAGATCCACACAGGATATTTTGGTGTGCATCACTCCCACAATGCACTGTCCAAAGCAGTTGACTGAGGGTTTTCACCACACCGATCGCAAAGGAGTGAATTTACCTTGCATTTAAAGACTTTTTGGTATAAAAGGGGTCATCACATAAGAGCGAATTTGCATATACAGAACCTGCATAAAGCAAGGGAAACCTGCACTTCCATTTGTTTGATAGAAACATATATAAAGGACCGTATTGCACATATTGAGTAAATATTGCATAATATATATGCAGTAGTATGGAGTACAGGAGGAGGGTGGAACTACAGCAGTATCTCCCTGTCTCTTCTCTGAATAGCTGTCCCTAGGCTCCCTGTAGCAAAGAAGCTGTGATTCTTGGCTGCCTTATTGCCAGTTGCACAGGTCAGGGGGAAGTCATTACTTTCTTCTCCCAGAGGACACAGCTGTATTTGTTCAGGCCATGATTTTACCCGGTATTTGCAATATGGTCCATTATATACAGATACAGATATATATCTCTCATAAAGCAAAATGTTATAGTGAAATAGGTAATAAACAATCAGGCTAGGGACAGATATTACACATAAACCAGTTTAAGCGATCAGAAACTGGTTTAAATGTGTAACAGAAGAGATGTTCAGTGCCTATAAACCAGTTTGAAAATGGCTGAAACCAGTTTGAGATAAACCTGGTTGAACGTAGTATCAGATAACTGATTTAGGTCAAGCCAATTTATACAATGTCTGTCCCAGACCCCTTGCTGGTTTAAGATAAACCAGATACCCCCAGCATCCTGGCATGCTCTCTGGGCTGGGCGGGGCTCTCTGCTCCACAGCAAGGCTGACCCCTCTCCTCTGCTCCCTCGCTAGAGCTCCAGCAGAGACTACAGGTGCAGCAGGGTCTGCTTGGCTTCCCCCTTGCCTACCCACCTCCTTGCTGCTTGCTGCTTAAGTAGGAATCCCACTCCCAACCTCCCTTCCATCTTCCACAGCACAGACCCCAGCCCCACAGACCCTAGGCATGTGGTATGATAACTAATGCTGAGAGGTGTCTGTGTGTGTCTCCAATTTCACTGGGACAGACAGACAGAACAATGACTGCTTATGGCTTTTTGGAGCTAATCAACAGGTCACCTGGCAAGCTGTTTAAGAAGAATTTGAACTAATAGAAAAAGGCTATTGTTTTGCTGATGAGGTGATAAGCACTGTTATCAACACCCTGCTGGCTTGCTCGCCTGTCAGTTTCCTGCAGACAGTATAAAGAAGCAGAGAGGGAGATTGAAAAGCTCTGTATCTTCAACAGTTGCATGGATTGCACATCCCCCTTGCCTCAAAGTGCTAGCAGGGGGCTGGCAAGACTCCCACCCCTTGAGCAGTGAGTGGAAAAAAGCCTGGGATGGTGTGGGCAGACCTTCCTAATCAGAGGTCCTTCCAGGGCCTGGCCATGCCCCCCTCAGCTCAGCTCCCTGCAGAAGGGAAGGGAGGGCTGCTCTAGTGTCCCCTCGCTTCTAGCCTGAGCCACCATAGGCATGTGCCTAAATTTCCTCAGTCCTGAGAGAATATCTGCACAGTTATAAACTGGTTCAGCCTGGCCAGGTTAGATTAACCTGCAACGATTGAGTCAATTCAGGCTCAGGCATTTTGAATGTCTGTCCCTAGCCTCAAACACTGGAAATCTGACAAAATGTCACTGGCACATATATATCTACTACTAAATAAGGAAGAACAACAGTCTTGTGGTTAAGAGATTGACCTGGGACTCAGGGGATCTGAGTTTTCTTCTTCACAATGCCACAGACTTCCTGCATGACTTTTATTAGATCACACAGCTGCTATATATCTTTACTGGTTTTCTGTTGTTGTATTACTTTAACGGCTACCTTTTATTTCATGCTCATCTTTTGTAGCTCTCAAAACACTTTACAAAGGATATAAGTGCCCTTATCCTCCATTTATAAATAAGTGCCCCATCTATATTAAAAAAAAAAAAGGTATGGGGGGAGGAGGAATTAGGAAACTGATGTGCAGTATCAAAAAAGTCCTTGATCTGTACAGTACAGAAAACATTTCAAGTTTGATTCTTGTTATGGTACATAAGCCAGAGGACAGACCTTTTGCCCTCAAATAGAACTGCAACCCATATGTGGTATACTATTTGCATCAGTGCCCCATGTGAAAGAGTTAACATAGAAATCTTGCTGTCTCACTTTTTTTCAATGAATGGCTGACCTCAAAAGCTGAACGAGATGCATTTCTGACATGCTTTCTGCGTGTAAAATGGATATATTTATTCAAAACTTTTTGTAAAATTGAATCTAATGAGAAGACTTGCATCTTGCTTCCACCTTTCCATTCAAGATACTGTCACTTCAGTGAAATGCTATAAAAGAGTTGTGCTTGGGGTATTGCTGAATGCCTTGAGGGGTTGGATTCCATATCAAATGGTATGCTGCTGTATCACTGCAGCAGACTGAACTAAGCTTCCAATAATAAACAGTGACATTAGCATAAATATTTGTGGTTATATCATTTTTTCCTTATAGGAAAAAAAAGTTGGAATTCTGAAATACTTTTGTGATGTGATCAGTGGACAGTAGTGGGAAAGAATTTCTCCAAAACTTGACTTGCAATCAAAATAAGGAAGGAAGATCTGAAACACCAGAAAATATTTTTGTTAATCAGGATCTGGCACTTTCCAACATCTGGATGTCAAAACAAGTGTTTTGAATTCAATACTATTAACATGTGTCACTTTAATGAATTTTTTCCTTTGGAGCCTATTGGGTGGTTACATTTTTGGCAATGCTTTTGTAGTCTGTTGCTTACATTACCTGACCCATGGTCTATTTTTCTTACGATTGCTGTGGGAAAAAAAAATGAAAATATCTCAGAAACTGGAAAAAAGCTCTAGGACTGAGTCTCATCCTCTAAGTGAACCATTGCAAACAGAGGGAAGCCCTGTGGGATTTGTATTACTTTTGACTATGACATCATGCAAAGCCAAATGAAATGAAGTAGTAATCCAGTTTCTCCTACATATCAGAGACATGATTAAACAACAGCCTTAGGATGGGACCTAAAAAAAAAAATCAAAATAAAAGTTGAGAGAGAGATCAAACATCAGCACTTACTCCCTGCAAATTGATCAAACTAGTAAGAAATTGCTTTGCTTCCCTTGATCAAAAAGCTCCTTTCTCTGGAGTGTAAATAACAAGGCGCTCTGTATCTTTAAAATCCTAGGCTGGAACATCAGCCCGTGCTGAAAAATAAAATACTGAAGAATGCCACCTCCTTCCTGCCCATTGCCTTGTCACTGATATTTAAATAGATTTCATTCTGTTAGAGCCCAGGGTTCACCACACAACAGGTACTGATACAAGAGGAAAATCCGGTGTGTGGACTATGTGACCTCAGGACACAAAGATTTTGTTTCAAACCAACTTTTAATGCATTTCAGTAGCTCTTTGAATGGCTAACAACATGCAACAGGAAGCAAGGTAGATGGACAAAGCGTTGGAAGAAAAAATAAAAACAAACATTTGCTTCCATACTCTTCCTTCCCTAAGAAAAAGCTTTCCAAACTAGAATTCATTGTCTCTTTTTTGCTGAATAACGTGCATTGAAGACTATGAGTCTCATGGTCTTGCCAGTGCCTGCAGCTATATTTTATAGCTAAAATGAACAAGCAACCATCTGTGCAAATGCTTTAATTTTCCTTTTACATCCTTTTACATCAGTGAAGTTGCTGAATGCTTTAATTAGAACCCCTAAAAGCTATGAAATCGTTTTTAAGCTTTTATGCATTGTGCAATGATTGGCAAACAAATAAAGCCTATAAATGCTTGATGCTCACAAATGTGGCGAGATGTTGAAAGTGAACTAATTGTATTTGCTTTGGGCTCAAACTGAAAGCACACCAGATTGTATGTGCTGTGTGCCAGATTCCACAGCCATTACTGACAGCTTTGCCCCACAGTGTCTACAGTGTGTACTGGATTCACATTGGCTTCAATTAGAAGACTATTCTCGTAAGTAAATATTTCTCCCCATCTGTAAAGCTTGTATCATCAGACTCTGTAATAGCTGCCTGTACCTACTTATTCTACCATCACCTGTGAGAATAGAGGTGGTGATTATTTGATTTAAGCATTTTCATAAAATCCTTACATGGCTGTTAATAGGAAAAGTAAGACATTTAAACAAGATGAAAAGTATTTTTGCTTTTTTATTCTCTTGTATTTAGAAAAATATTTTGTGTGTGAATTTAGTTTAAATTATCTCAATGATCATTTATAACACACATATTGTGACAGCCCAAACCTCTTTATGTAACTAATTTGGTTCTGTAACAGCAGTCTAGGCTTCAAGGTCTAGTCATCGTTGATCTCTGTGCCAGCATTGTCAATGCAATTACTAAATAATGCCAGGTGTGGTTGTTGGTTTCGCTGATGTGGACATTGATAGGGTGAGATCCTACAGCATCGCACTACAGTCCATCTCTTAGAACAGAAAGGGTAAAAAACCTTGGAATGGGACCCTCAGGCCCCACAAGTCTTAAAGGGAGCAGACTCTCCTGTTACAATGGCACTTACCAATGTTGCATACCAAAGACAACTGGAACTACAGAGCTACCACAGTTGTTTCCTATTTCTAGTACAGGGATTGAAAGATCATAGTATTTTAAATACTGGAAGATGATGACTTAATAATGGTGACCATGGCAGGTCTGCTATGTCAGCTTTTTAGCTCAAAAAATTGGTTTTTAGGTCTCACCCTTCAAAATTATTTTTGTGGACTTCTTAGCAGCAAGCGACCTTGCTTATCCAAGGGTCTAGGTGGAGGATACCTGAAACTCTGCTAAAATTCAGAAAAGTTAACTTTCAGACAATTTGTGTTCCCTGTCTAATTGTAGGAACTGAATTTCTAAAACAGTAGTGTGCTTCTCGTGTTCAGTTTTCCATAATGGTGCTGAAATACTTACAGTATGAGAAACCTGGAGCAGAGTGACACAGTTATGCCCTGCCAACTGATCTCCCTAAAACCAAGGAGCTGTAGGTGCACTCTGAACTCGGCAAACCCGTGGTACAGTCAGAGGAACCGATGGATGTATGCAGTCTTCAGGGACAATGCATTATCACTTCATGTGTTTTTTGATATGCATGTAAGCTCAGGCCAAATCTAGAGTTCACTATATGTTTTGAGGTGACATTCCATATAGAGGTAAGCATTACCTGATTTGGGGTTTGTTAATTCACAACTCAGTGAATCTGATAATTCACTGAGTTGCTGCACAACTCTAGCAAGATTTTAGCATATGTGAAAATATTGGCCTATTCCTGTTGAGAAAGAGACTATAGGGCGTCTATACCTGTGTCTGATGCCTGCTCCAATGCATTCTAATGCTCCAGCAGCCTCGGTGTCATGTGTGTTCAGTGCCCCCACATTTCAAAATGGTGGCAGGAACACTTTAACTAAAGCTGTAACTAAAGCATGTGACTCTGTGGGCGCTTTAATTAGAGTGGCTCTTAGAGTCACTCTAATTAAAGCTTCCCTCCCCCCACCATAACACATATATAGACACCGTATACTTTCACCCCATACCAAAGGGTGAATGTGTGTTCTGCTCACTACCAACCTAAACTACGCTGCTTACAGAAAAGCATGTAACAGACCGATTCTGCTTAGGGCTTTTTGAATGTCTGTACCTAGCCTATGTTTCTGATCCATGTGAAGGAGGAAGATATAGGGACATCACAAAAGTGATGAACAATGAAAACATGTTATCTCTAAGTAACAAGTAAGCTACTAGAAGAGGGGCTGGGGGAATCACTACAGCATGTTAGTGCTACAGTTTAGCATTAGCCTTGGTACAAACAAGGACAGGAGGACTTGATCATACTGCCAGCCTCTCTGAGGCATGTTGTTTTGGGGTGGTCAATAATGGACCATCTTGTTTTCCCTACTCCTTGGAAACCTCTTATAATTGCCCTGGCACAGAAGCTCTGTGGGAGGGAAGAGGGGCACCTGCTGTCCATTCTCCATCTATTCAAAGGGGCCAAAAAAGGCTTTATCCTTTACAGCAAGCTTGTGAACGAGGGCAGGATGATAGGGGGATATGGGGAAGAAGGAAATATAATGCTCCCTTCACAAACTGAGCACATCGAGTTCGTCTTTGTAAGACAGATCTGTTGGATCTGTCTTACAAAGTCTTACAGTCTTATAGTCTTCTAACACTTATGTGTTAGAAGACTGAATCATTACATAGAAAAAAAGAGTGAGTGGCTAGATATCAAAGTGTGAAAGAATCAGAGATGGAAGAAAGATAACAAAATAAAAACAGACACCACATTAAAAACCGGTTTCCTTTTGGAGTTTTGACTAATATCAGGGGACCAACAATAAGGATACCACATCAGAGACCCTTTTCACCTCGCCTGGAGTGATGAGCTCATTTTTGTAGATTGTCTAACACTTTGTTTGCATGCCAGCAGTATCAGATTTACGCTCAAGTAACAAATTGTTACAATGTGGGAATAGGTTATGGACAAAGAGCAAATCTGTGGGATGCTTTAACCACCTTCAACTGAGTCATGGTTGGACTGTGTAATAGAAAAGAGCGGATTCCAAGAGGCAAGGCTCCTACTAGGGGTTACATGAAACAATGTGGTGTCTTGCATTGCATGATATTTCAAGACATGTTTGAGTAATATGATAAAACAATACATTCATTTAAAATGCCTTGATGTATCTTGGCTTACAGGGATACTGTCAGCATGGGTAGCTCCTCATTCTAACCAGAACGAAGCATTGCATTGAATGTCTTCTTGATCTGGGAAAAAAAAATCATCTGACTACTTTCTTCCAAGAAGAAGACTGCAACATGGTTAAAAAAAAATCTGCTGCTCAGGTGAAATGTTCAACACAAACCCCAGTTAGCCCTGCTTCTGTAATAGCTTGCAGTCCCATGTGCATGGACTTGCCATACAGACTCATACATGTGTTTATCCCACCGTCTCCTTTGACCTGCCTGGATTACACTCCAGCCCCAGTCAAAATGTGGGAAGATGGGCTCCAACTACTGTTTTCATCAGTTCAGGAAAATGTAACTTGTTGTGGACTCCATTAATGCTTCAATAATCATTATCTCTATGAAACTACAGTAAGTGCCTTAGAATTGGAGTAACACAGTTGCTGCATAGTGCCAAAAGTGTTTATTTATTAGTTCTGAACTTTCACTGAGCAACACCACATTTTCCACCCTAGAAAGCATGGGAAGAATTTTGGACAGCAAATCTGAGGAAGTGGAAATAGAGTGATTTAGGACTCAATACTGCACACATTTGAGATGGTATGTATCCTTTCTTAATTGAGTGTATTTTTTTTATTAATTGTGCTTCCTAAATGTGTTCTTATGTGTTCAAATGTATTCATTTTTTATCCCATTGAAGATAATTATGGTGATAACCATTTTTGAAAATTGAACTCCACCTTTTCTTGTATGGTTAAAAGCTCCATCTCTGTTCTTGGCTGAGGAAAATTTATTTTTCCTATCATCATATCTCACTGAACAAGAAAAAAAAAGACCAGGATAAATGCCGTGCTTGAAGGGTGCATTCCAAAGCCATGTCCTTCCAAGACACCAGGAATACAAATCCCTTCAACATACCTGTTTCCTGTTTTCATTCCTCCTGGGGTCTACAGGGGAAAGATAAAAGCAAGTTCATTATCTAACAGTGTCTGTGCTGGAGTTTACTGAGAGGGAGAACATGAGACAAAGCAGACTCCAATGTGGATGCCATTTAAATGAGTTATAAACAGTGTGATGACAGTCTTAGCTAATTAATAAATCATTATTACAGTGTTAATATATTAATATTCCCATTCTACTGAAATTCCTAAATATCTTTTAGTGTAGTATACAAGCCAAATGCTTTTTTATTTTAAGTAATTCACCAGATGCTTTCCCTCTGTTAGCAATATACTTCAGAAGACAATTTAAAGCCTCAGAGGAAAAAATATATATTTCTACAGTCCTTCAATAAAAGACAGAATTTGGGAAGATTTCCTGAATTCTGCCTCTTTGTTGCAAGTTCAGAAGGCCTTTTTATTTTTCAGCTGAATTTGCAATGTGGTCATTGTTAATACTTTAAAGAGAAAAGTAACAATTGTCATTTGTTTCTGAAAACTTTCAATGTGCTGGGCCATATACAAACATAAGCAGGGTCTAACTCATGCCCAGAATAATTACTGTAATGATTGGTGGGAAAGATGTGATCCTATCCACATTGAATGTGGTCCTAGACTTCTGATTTCCCTATTATTCCACACATCCATCCCCAGCTGTCCCTCCAGTTCTGACCTAACCTATACTCCATAATATCTGGGCCCTTGAAGTAATATTGTGCTTTTTTTTAATAAACATAAATATATTTTCTCTAAAGTTCAATTTCCTTTTGCTACAAATATCAACTTGCACCTGCCAGTAATTGAACTGGAAATGACAGAGTTACTTTAGATAGCAGAGATACTTTAGGTATGTTGTGGATTTGCTTATTGGGAGGCTAAACCAAACATTTCAATAAATTCTCTTTGGGCTAAACTAGAGAAAAAAAGTTTAGATTTTTTTCCCCTGTAAAATAGCTGAACAAAAATATTGTTTCAGGCCAAAAGAAAATGTTTTAAAAACAAAACATTTCATTTCACGTTGTCTCAGTGAGGCTATTTAACTTCCTTTTTAAAGCTTTCAGTTCATTTCAAAATTAAGAAGTCTTTTCAAAACAACCAGGCAAAATGCTAGATTCTGAAAATGCTAAAATGAAGTATTTTGATTTTCGAAAACTCCCAGGCTCCCCCAGCCCCTTTTTTGGCTTAAATGATTTACCAGATTTGACCTGAATAGTTTGGGTCTGTGAACAAATTAACATTTTTAGAGGAGAGGGGTAGAATTTCCAAGGTTCATTTGAATGCACTCTAATTGTTTTATGTATCTACTACTTTTTCATAGTAATGGGAAGTTAAATATGGGCAATTTACCCTTGAAAAACTACCACAGTTTAGCTTCACTTATTGTGGGATAGGACCAGCTAGACAAAAGAGTCGACTTAGATGAACTGCAATAAGTTCTCCCTTTTTAAAAGGTATAATTATTTGTCTATCCGTACCCTTGATTCCTTGAAATTTCTTTTTTGACAACTTCATTATTCACAAAAAATGTGGCTCATCCTACCTTTATATATTCTGGAATCCCAAATCAGTGGAGTCTCCCTGGGGTCTTACATTGTCTGCTGGGCAGATTACAAAAGAGAGATTTAATTGAAGGCAGGTGATTCATGCTCCTTTTTTCCTTGCTGGAGTATATTGAGAGTTACACCACTGACAGAAATGGTGCTCTGTTGTTGTCAAACTAATGGGAAGAAATTTTGTCCCAGTCTGATCTGTGAGGAATTAGATCTAGAGTTTCTGTAGTGGTCAAGTGAATTTTTTAGGATAAGGGCACCATGTGAAGTATATTATTTTTGTTATTATTATTTTTATCATCACAATGGCAATCAGTGTTTCTCACACTACAGCTTCATGTGATAATATGACATCATGCGTCAATAGTAAGATGAAATTCAAGAGCCAATTATCCTCCCTCACTGTGGGCCCTTTTCCCTCCTGTTCTACTGCTTCAGTCATTTAGAGAAAGCACTGGTTTGGCTTATGCTTAGCTGGATACTCCAAAACATTTTTTAAATATCTGGCTAATAAATTTCCCATCACTAAGATATTTTTCCAAATAAACTTTCCCTGGGATGATATAAAAGTCCTGTTGCTTAATGGCTAAGTAACTGGAATATTCTAAAAGAGAAAAAAAGGAGGAGGATGAAATTAATCCAGCAGTGAAAGAGCATGTGTTTTTTCAAGGAGGACATTTCAAATAAAGGCTCCTACTATATGTGAAGCAAATTAAACTACCAAGTTGTTTCAAGGAAAAATAACCCCCGTGTCATAAAGCCACAGGAAATAATGTCCACAAAAAGAAATGATTCCCATTTTGTTCCATCAGTAATAAAATAGCATCACATGAGTTATAATCAGTCTGTAACTTTATCCACATGATGCCTCTGCTTTTGTTCTTTTTGCATGGACTCTGGCTGTATAGACTTCACTGTTCCTTTGGGAGAGAGGAGAAAAAGCATAAGCTTTGTACTCTTTAAGCTATTTAAAAATATTACTTTGCTTTTTTTCCAACTAGCTATAGCTCATTTCTCTTCTAAATCCTGAAAGAGAACCCCAGTGATACCTGCACTTTCATCTTTTGCATGGAAAAATGACTGTCTTAATTTTCAAGTATTTTTGTTGTAAGGAGTTCAAAGACATGGTTATGTTTTCATATGAAGGTAACTTTAGCAGTAGAACCTCCCCTATCCTCCAGTGATGGCTTTTAGCAGATCATATACCAGAGGTTTCTTCACAGAGATGTAAACTCAAGATCTCCTGTCTCCAGAGAACAGCAGATTGACACTATTTAAAAAAAAAAAATTTTTAAGGGTGAAACTAAATACAAGGGCTTAAACAGGATTAGAAAAGTGCACCCCAGATGGAAAATGTTACGGGCACAGAAGAAAATATGCGAGTGAAATACCAGTATAATAAAATACCAAGAAATAGGGTAATTTACATGGTGGGGAAAATTGTTACTTTCTGAATTGCCTTTAAGACAACAGGGCTGTATCTGGACTGCAGAAGCTTAAAACTGCTTTAAAAAGGGAAGAAATTAAATCTGGAGAAGTAAGTATGATGGGGAGTTAGGGAAAGTGATATGTTAAGAAAGAGCTTTGTCGGGTCGGTAAGGTAAAGAGGTTAGAATACACAGGCTAAGTACAGACAGTCAAAAAGCTTGAGGTGGAAGTGAGGGCCGCTCACTGAGTTTTGGCAAGCCATTGAGGGCCGCATGACAGGCAGCTAGGGGCAGATAAATATGAATTTTCTCCATTTTTTAGGGGCCCCACAGGCTGGAGAGAATGGCTTGGCAGGCGGCATCTGGCCTGCAGGCCACATTTTGCCCACCCTGGTATAAAAGGAGCAAGTGAACAGGGGCAGCAAGCAGGGCAGTTTGCAAGTAGTTTGCAAGTCAGTTCACAAGTCAGTTTGCTGCCCCCTCTCCCTACTTTGAAGTCTAGCCTTTAAGGTAAGCTCTTTCTTTAGTTAAGAGTAGCGAACCTACATATATTTAGTGTAAGTTGCTAAAACTCAGCAGTTAGACCAGTGCTTAAGCACCTTGCTTAACTGGAGACCCAAGCAAAGGGGAATTTACAAGGGAGTTTGCTTGGAAACTCTTTCAATTTTCTTCACTATAAGCTTGGTGAGAGGAAGCAGGGAAAAGGGAACCTTTGGAGACCAAGGAGTAGTGCACAGGCCAGCTTACAGGGAGGGTCTGCTTGGAAAAAGGGTCAGGAAGACAGAGGCGGCAGATTAAGAGACCCAGAGAAATGGCTGGAGGACACTGCAAAGCCAGAGCCACTGCCAGCGTTTCCTTTGCTTGCACCTGTGAGGAGTCTGTACAGGCAGGATCACTCATCATCAAGACTTCCACCCAGGTCTTGGTCTGGTGCTGTGGCGACTGCAGCTTGCAGATTCTTTCCAGGGACAGCCAGGTGGGAGGAGTGTCCTCAATGTAAATGGTGCCTCCTGGTGGTGTCCCTCATGAATCAGGAAAGAGAGTTACAAGAGGAGGTGGCAAGGCTCTGAAGCATCCTCTCCCATAAGGACTTCATTGATTTGAAGCTGGAGAACACCTCAAGGACTGTGGGGGAAGGAATGCCAGAGGATCACTGGTAAAGAAAGATGACATGGAATCCCAGGAAGGTGGAAGGTGAGAGTATGTGACCTCCGGCGACAAACAAAAGTCTTCGTCTCTACTTGCCTGGAGAATAGATATGGAGCCCTATCAGTAGGAGCATGTTCTCTTGGTGAAGGAGGCCAGACCAGGCATTCCCAAGGTTGGAAGGATTGAGACCACTGCCTCCAAGAGGAAGTGATGGGCGGTGGTGATTGGAAACTCCCTTCTGTCGGGGAGGGAGGCATCCATCTACTGGCCTGACCTGTTGTCTCTGGAGGTCTCCAGCTTGCCCAAAGTCCAGATCCGAGATGTCTTGGAAGGATTACTAAGACTCATCTGGCCTTCAGACTAGTACCCCATGCGCTCATCCATGTGGTTACCAATGATACTGCCAGCCGTGACCCTGAGCAGATCAAAAGTGGCTACAGGGATCTGGGAGCAAGGCTGAAGGGAACAGAGGCTCAAGTGGTATTCTCCTTCCTTCTGGTCAAGGGGAAGGGCCTGGGCAGAAGTTGATGCTTCCTGCAGATCAATGCATGCCTGCACAGATGGTGTTGTCAGCAGGGCTTTGGCTTCTTTGACCATGGAATATTGTTCCAAGAAGCAGGAGTGCTAGGAAAAGACAGGGTCCACCTGACAAAGAGAGGGAGGAGCATCTTTGCAGACAGACTTTCTAATCTAGTGATGGACGCTTTAAACCAGGTTAGCTGGGGGATGGAGAGAAAAGCCCTGAGGTAAGTGGGGAAGTGGGTGACCTAGAGGAAGCACAAGCAGAAGCAGGGAACAGGAGAAGCCTTCTCATTCTTCCTGAGAAAGTAGGGCAAATGGCTAGTTACCTCAGGTGTCTGTACATGAATGTACAGAGCCTGGGAAACAAGCAGAAAGAATTGGAAGTCCTCATGCAGCCCTGGAGCTATGATGTCATTGGAATAACAAAGACTTGGTGGGATAGCTCGCATGACTGGAGCACTGTCATGGATGGATATAAACTGTTCAGAAAGGACAGGTGGGGGAGGAGGAGGAGGAGATGTACGTTATGTGAAAGAGCCATATGATTGCTCAGAGCTCTACTATGGAACTGGAAATAGGCCTGTTGAAAGTCTCTGGGTTAGGGTCAGAGGGGAAAGCAACAAGGGTAATGTCATGGTGGGGATCTGCTACAGGCTACCAGGCCAGGAGGGTCAGGTAGATGAGGCTTTCTTCAAATAGGTAGCAGAAGTTTACCAATCACAGGCTGTGGTTCTCATATGGGACTTCAACCACCCTGATATTTGCTGGGAGGGCAATACAGCAGTGCACAGGCAATCCAGGAAGTTTTTGGAGAGTGTTGTGGATAGCTTCCTTGTGCAGGTTTTGAAGACAAATTTCTGGTGCAAGAGACCAACTAGGAGCTGTGCTATTCTTGAACTGTTGCTCACAAATAGGGAAGAATTGGTGGGAGTGTAGAAGTGGATGGCAACTTGGGCAGCAGCAACCATGAGAAGTTTGAGTTCATGATCCTGAGGAAAGGAAGGAAGGAGAGAAGCAGAGTAAAGACCCTGGACTTCAGAGAAGCAGACTATGACTCAGTCAGGGAAATTATGGGTAGGATCCCCTGGGAGGCCAGTCTGAGGAGGAAAGGAGTCCAGGAGAGCTGGTTGTGCTTTAAAGAAACCTTAGTGAGGGCACATGAATGAACTATCCCTATGCACTGGAAGACTAACACTTATGGGAGAAGACCATCTTGCCTTAGCAGAGAACGAATCAATGAGCTAAAACAAAAAAAAGAAGATTACAGGAAATGGAAATGTGCATAAATGACTAGGGAGGAGTATAAGTGTATTGCTTGGGTATGCAGGGATGAAATCAGGAAGGTGAAAGCACAACTGGAGTTGCAAGGGACATGAAGGAAAGCTAGCAAGGGACATGAAGGATAGCAAGAAGGGTTTCTACAAGTATGTCAGCAAGAAGAGGAGGAACAGGGAGATTGTGGGTCCCTTACTGAGTGGGGGAGGCAACCTAGCGACAAATGATGCAGAAAAGGCTGAAATTCTCAATACTTTTTTCACTTCGTAGTCAAAGTCATCTGCTAGACTACTGTACCAGGCAGCACAGTTTGGGGAGAAGGCCAGCAGCCAACAATGGTGAAAGAACAGGTTAGAGATTATTTAGAAAAGTGGTATGTGTACAAGTCAATGGGGCCAGATGCTATGCACCCAAGGTGCTGATAGAGTTGGCCAATGTGGTTACAGAGTTGCTGGCCATTATCTTTGAAAGTCCATGGGGCACTTTTACACATGCTCCAATGCATTCTGATTAGAGTCAGAATGCTCCAGTGTGCTGCAGCATGTTATGTATTGAGCGTCCCACATTTCAAAATGGCGGGGGGGGGGGGTTTAACTGAAGCTTGTCAAAAAAAAACTTCAGTAAATGAGCCCCTGTCACCATTTTGAAATGCAGAAAGCTGAATGCATGAGACGCTGTGGACATTTTAATTAGTGACTCCCAAGAGCTGCTCTAATGAATACACCCCTGCCCCTGAACCCAGAGCACATGTATAGGTGGCCATAGTGATTGGGAAATGTCTCAGTTAATGATTGGAAAAGAGCAAATATAGTGCCCATCTTTAAGCAAGGTAAGGAGTATCTGGGGAAGTACAGACCAGTCAGCCTCACTTCAGTCCTTGGAAAAATCATGGAGCAGGTCCTCAAAGAGTACATTTCTAAGTACTTGGAGGAGTAGAGGTGATTTAGGAACAGTCAGCATGGTTTCACCAAGGGCACATTCTTGCAAGCAAGCTAAGGAAGTTCGGGTTGGATGAATGGACTGTAAGGTGGATAGAACACTGTCTGGATTGTTGGACTCAGAGGTTAGCAATCAATGGATCAATGTCTAATTGGCAGCTGGTATCAAGTGGAGCACCCCAGAGGTTAGTTCTGGGGCCAACTTTATTCAATATCTTCACTGATGACCTGGAAGTGTACTCTCAGCAAGTCTGCAGATGACACCAAGCTGTGGGGAGTAGTAGATATGCTGGAAGGTAGGGCTAGGATTCAAAGAGACCTAGGCGAATTGCAGGACTGGGCAAAAAGAAATCTTATGAGGTTCAAAAAGGACAAGTGCAAAGTCTTTCACTTAGGATGAACAGTCCTATGTACTGGTATGGCCTTAGCACCAACTTGCTTAGCAGCAGCTCTGCAGAACAGGAGCGGGGGGTTACAGTGGACAATAAGCTGAATATGAGCCAACAGTGTGCCCCTGTTGTGAAAAAGGCTAACAGCATACTAAACTGCATTAATACGAGCATTGTCAGCAGATCATGGGAAGTGATTATCCCCCTCTTTTTGGCACTAGTAAGGCCACATCTGGAGTACTGTGTCCAGTTTTGGGCCCCCCTTTACATAAAATATGCGTACAAGTTGGAAAGAGTCTAGCATAGGATAGCCAAAATTGTTAGGGGACTGGGACACATAACTTATGAGGAGAGGTTGTGGGAGCTGGTCTTATTTAGTCTGAAGAAGAGAAGACCGAAGTGGGATTTAATAGCAACCTTCAACTACTTGAAGGGTGGTTCCAAAAAGGATGGAGCAAGACTGTGATGACAGATGATAGAACAAGGAGCAATGGTCTCAAGTTCCAGCAAGGGAAGTTTATGTTAGATATGGGGTGGGCAAAATACAGCCCATGGGCCAGATCCAGCCTTCGAGGCCATTCTATCTGGCCCACAGGGCCCCTAAAAAATATAGAAAATTAATATTTCTCTGCCCTTGGTTCCTGTAAAAAATGACAGGAACCAAGGGCAGTAGGACCCAGGGGAAGCCCAGTGGGCTCCAACAACAGTGGGGCCTGCCCAGCCCAGCCCAGCCCAGCCCACTTCCCTCCCCCGCTACCGGAAGCCCCAGCTTGGGAATATGTGGCTGCCCTGCTCTGGAACCACAGGTAAGTGGTGGGGAGAAGGGCTGGGGGAAGAAGGGCAGGGGGGGACCCCGGGCAGGGAAGGAGTGAGGGGGTGGAAGCAGCTCCTTTGCAGGGAGTGCCAGCCATGGGGTGGGCGAAGGGCTGCTTTTCCCCGTGCTCAGCACCAGCTTCTTCCCTGCCAGCAAGTAGGGGGTCAGGGCTGTGCGCTGCCCCCCACCTGTACCACAAGGCTGGGGGGCATTGGGTGTGAGTGGGCGGGGAGCCGGTGGGAGCACGGGGCCCGCACCAGTGCCCTGGGGCCAGCACCGGCGGGGTCCAGAGCAGGGTGGCAGGGGTATAGGGTCCCAGCTGGCAGGGGCTCTATGGAGCTGGGCCAGCTCCCCCCTCTCCCTGCTGGTGCAGCCCAGCCCAGCTTCACAGACCCCTGCCAGCCTGCACCCCGCTTTGGGCCCCACCGGTGTTGGCCCTGGGACATTGGTCCCAAGACATTGGGACATTGGTCCCAAGGTGGTGACCAGGGGGCGAGGCACCTGTCAAGGGGCAGGGCTACCCATGAAGCCCTCCACAGCTGCCAAAACTGGGTAAGTGGCCCTCCGCCCGAAATAATTGCCCACCCCGTGTTAGATAGTAGCAAAAACTTTCTTATGAGGAGGGTAGTAAAGCACTGGAACAGAGAGGTTACCCAGAGAGATTGTGGCATCTCCATCCTTGGAGGTTTTTAAGACCTAGCTAGACAAAACTTTCGGTGGCATAATCTAGTTGGGGATGGTCCTGCTTTGAGCAGGGGGTTGGACTAGATGGCCTCTTGAGGTCCCTTCCAACCCTAACTTTCTATGATTCTAGCCTGCAGCCAGGCTGGTGGTGGCGAGGGGATGGGTAGAAGGGGCACTCCACAGAAGGAAGAATTGGGCCCCTCAGACATTTTATATTAAATCCTGTTTCTTTGTGATGAAAGATTGTTGCTTTCCTTGCTGAACTGGTTGCAGGAGGAGCCCCAGAACTGCTTCTGTGCTACGCTGCAGTTACGCAGGGAGCCCAGCTCTGCAGCAGTTAGATTCCTCCTTCTTTGCCCTCTACCCTTCTCCCATCTGCCCTGCTGACAGGGAGCAGGCACAAAGGAGAAATCTGTATGCTGCAGAGCTGGGCTTTTCAGTACAGGGAAGGAGAGGTTATGGAGCTTCCGTATGCCTGCTACAACTGAGTTAGACTGCTCCAGCTAGGAGCTGTGAAAAGCTACTTCATAGGGAGCCCAGCTGGCTGGAGACCCCAGCAGCAGCATGCAGATTCTTCCTTTCCTGCCCTCCTCCTGGAAGAACATTTGCTGGAGCTCTGAGGGGCCCAATACTTCCTACTGTGGAGTGTCCCCGCCACTTAGGGATATTGTATAAAGATAGAAAAATACTGAGCTACAGCTGCAACCTTCCCCTCCCCTCTCTCCCTGTCTAGGCTCCCTCAGCTTTGTGACAGCTTGGGGATGAGCGAGCAGATGAGTGCAAGCCAAGTTCCAGTGCACCTCCCTACGAAGAAGGGTTAGCTGGGGGCAGCAAAGTACCCTGGGATGCCAATGGCCTGGGACCTAAGTAGGGGATTTGATACAGAAGTTTGATAGATTAAGTCGCTTAAGTCTGATATCATACCTAGGTAGCTTAGATTGGGTTCTGCCATTTTTAAACCCGTCTATGTGTGCCGAACTTCTGTTTGGTTACTGGCGTAGACTGGCTTCCAATCACTTATACCAGTATAAGTGTAATGTCTGCACTGGCCATAATATATATTACATTTTGTTCTACAAGATATGTAATTAAAGAAATCACCCATTTTCACAAAAGGTCCTTAAAAATGTATTTAACTTCAAATGCAGGTTTAAGACCTGTTGAAGTCAAGTAGACATGGAACTTAAGCAGGAAGGTTGAACAAAAAAGAAATATGTATATATGTACTTTCCTGCAGTGGGTGACATGCATTAATAATAATAACAACACTTTGTGCTTTAATAGCTCTTTTCATCAGATAACTTGAAAGGAATTACTACTCCTGTGAGATTAGGTATTGCTGTTTTTGTCTGACAGAGGAGGAAACCCGAGAAGCAAAAGCAGTGCCGGGCTGGAACTGACTTTGTGAGAGACAGCTCCTTCTCTGCTAGACATAGCCCATTGGAAAGGGCACTGAGCTATTCAGCTATCAATGGCTACACAGTGGGCAATATTTTTGAGCATGTAATGAATGGCGATCGCTCAGACATCACAGCTAATTTCTATTCTAAGTGTAGTATGAAACTGAAAGCATACTGATACCTTTGCATAGCTACCGGTGACAAACAGTGACATTTAATGGCAACTAATATAATATAGACCATTGGAAACAATTTTTTATAGGTCTGTTTCTCCAACTTTCTAGCATTCATAGTAACTTCAGGGACTATTAGTAACTGTGCATTTTCCCATTTTTACCCTGACATTTGTATAATTTTAGCAGCTACATTTTGGCAAATGCAGTCTTATATTTTTGGCTCACCCTTAAGGTATTGCAAGCAGAACAGTGGGATTCCAGGCAGAAGAAAGCAGAATTGTCTCAGAATAACAAGCAGAGCTTTTTTTGAAAAAGCAGTGCAAACGGCTCATACATTATTTTTGTATGAATCAGACATTTCTTTCCTCAGGAAAGCAAAGGAGAGGGAGATCTTCTAATTAAATCCTCTGTCACAGTTCTTTGTTGAGTACCAGCTTCTAGCAACAAAACATAGCATGCTAGGCTTCTTGGTTATTGTGCTTTTGGAGATTAGCTGTTTTGTACAGCACTGTTGTGTTATGTCAGCCCAATTATAGAATTCCATCAGAAAGGGTGAAAGCAGGCAGCATGAAAAGAAAAGAAAGGCAACTTTTTTTAAGTGTTCACAGAACATTATTGCCGAATTGCCGGGACAGATTATATCAAACAATTACCAAGAACTGTAAACAAGTCAAACTAATGAATAATTCATGGCATAGGAGTCCTACCAGTGCTTGGAGAGGGAGACTGACTTACTTTTATGCTGTGACCTTTTTTTGTATTGCAATTCTGACTGCAGAGCTTTACAGACAAGATGGCACCAGCTAAACCTAAAAAAATGACTAACAGCCAAGATAATTAAAAGAATAATGAGGTTACAACAACTGGGAAGACACAAAGAAAACTGATGTATTTATCTCTTCACAGAGCTCAGCGAGAAGGAATCAAGTGCTTTGTCTTTAACACTAATGGGTGGTGGAATCCCGACTCATGGTTCTGCTTATCACAATTTGCTTGTATACTGGATTATTGAGAGGTCGTGTGGAATATTCCCTGTTTGCAGTAATGGTTCAGATTCTGTTCTATTTTTTTCTCCACACAGTCACCCACAAAACTTATTTTTAGGCCAAGAGGGAAAATGTCCCTTACTGGAAATTATTTTAAAATATAGGTTTTTTAAAGGTAGCAATAATGCTAATGACAAAGTTTGACTTTCCTATATTGTAAACCTTAGGGCTAGGATTGTGCCTTAGACTACATACCATACAAAGGAAAGAGAGAGACTAAGAACTGACCAGTATGTGTGCTACCAAGATTTTGGGTCCAAGCACAAAGAAGTAACTTGGGGCACCTATACATGTGCTTTGGATTGGGGATTTTAATTGGAGTAGCTCTCAGTGTCTCTTGTATTCAGCGTCCTGCACTTCAAAATGGTGGCGGGGTGCTTTAGCTAAAAACTCCACAGTAGAGTAGTACTTGTATTTACAATTCTTGTCAATACAAGAAGGCTTGTTTTTATAAGTATTACTCAGTTGTGGCATTTATGAGTTTTGTGCGCCTTAATAGGAGTGCAAGTGTAGATGCTGAGACATTTACTGCACTGTTAATTAGTCTATTGCATAGTAAATGTCTTGTGTAGATGTGATCCTCAAGAACATGGAATAAATAGAGAGACAATTGTGTGTTACATGGCTATCTGGGAGCCTCTAAGGGATACACGACTCCTTGCTTTGGACTGTCCCTAAAGTCACTAGTCTTTTATAGGTCTCTGATAACTTTCTTCTTCCTCACATACTCATTACAGTGGGGAAGGTGAGTCGTATGCAAGTTTTCTACAAAGGACGCTGAATACATGGTCCCACATTACCAGGTTGCCAACTCTCTCATTTTCCTCAGGGTTCTTGTAATATCCGCTGTATTTCTTGTATCCATAACCACTGGAATCATGATATGGCTTGAGAATCTTAAATTTCATTGAAAGAAAATTAAATTTCTAGGCTCTGTGCAGGGAAAAGGGTGTTTTGAGGAACCAGAAAGTCCCCAAACTAGGAAGCAAATAAAATGAACTTAGATTATGTTTAAATATGTCAATGGTTTGGGCTTTTTTAACCTGTGTCATGCCTTTTGGGGGCCTGATTTTATGACTTCTGTATGCTTCAGGTTGACAATACAGATGTACAGATGTTCCTTCACTACCTATCCAGTCCTATTGATTTTTTTTCTGGTTGCTTGACATGAGTATACATTTTCTAAAGACTAGACTGATGGTAGGCCTAAACTCATTTCCCTTTACATAACTTGGATTTTACTAAGAGCTAAGAGAGAGTAAGTGGATGATGCAGTTCCTAGTTCCTGTTGTCTACTCTTGAATTCTAGCTGAGCTGTTACTTTCCCTTACTTTGTTCATATATCTTCATTTCTTCTATAGGATTATATGGTCAGGGATATAAGGGTTCTATTAGATCAACAAGTTTCTTCAAAACAAAGGACATACCCGCTATTAAACTGACTACCTTTAATCCTAGCCAAAGAGTTGGAAGAAGCTATAACAGGAAAAAAACATTGGCCCGTCTGTATTATCTGTCAGCATTTTATGAACACTGGGCTTTCCCTGAACCTTTACCCTATATTATATTACAGCCTCTCCCCAGCAGCTTTGGATGTACATACAGTATCTATAGCATCATGCAAGGTAATATCATTGAACAAGATAGTGTCAGAACTACCAAATATGCAGCTGACTATGGGTCTGGGTGGTTAAAAGGTTTAAATAATGTTTCCTGTTGCATGTATTGTATACACTGTACCAAGTGAATATTTGGTTTTGAATTAAGGCTACATCCAGATTGGTTTATAGCTGTGCTATATAGTAGTTCTGAAGGCATATTACTTCCTTGTTTTGAATGCTTTAAACCTGCAGTTCTCAACCTTATTAGACTCAAGGTACCCCTGGTTAAAGTAAGGGAACCTTTGGAAAATGCCAGCTCTTAGTTGTCACTTGTTTTTTTGACTACGGAAAAATAACAGAGCCATTCTTCTGTTGCAAAGGACTCAGAAAGGCCATGAAGTATTTAAGACTATGGATTCCTGTTTGAGTAGGAAATTAATTTGAAATGTGTAACTACAAATGGCTGAAAATCAGGACCCCAACAGCTTCCTTAAATATCGCAATGTTCACTATTCTTCATCTAATTAGTGTATGTGCATTCATTCTATTAAAGTATTTAATACTGTGTGGTATAGGCTAGGTTAGAAGACAGTGAGCTACACTGAGATCCAAGAAAAAATGCATACAAATCCACAGAACTCTGTTCAGTAGTATCTCTTGTGCCATGGCTAATTTTGATCTAGTAATTAAGAGAGCTGTGCCCACAGGGAAGTGGCTACTCTACCAATAAAGACTTAGCTTGTACAATTTGTACAGAACTGTATACAGACAGTATTGAGGCAGAGAAAGTATCTGGAGAAATTGGTCCTGGGAAGAAAACTGAACTATTATTATAGAACAATTCCACACACAGCCCTAGAACTGAACAGCAATATAAAAACCCTACCTCTGTAAAGAGAATCTCTTTTTCCATTTTTGTTTCACTCCCTCATATGGTGCATCTCTCATCATCACTGTGAGGAGAGAGAGAAACTGGTTTGGCATTGGGCTTACAGTTCTAGCTAAGAAACCTTAGAGCCACTTGGGGAAGCAGCTAGTGGTGTTGGAACTAACAAAAGCCATTATTTGAATGGGTTGTTGATGGATCGTTTGTACTGTCTGGGAGCCAGCAGAAGGGATGAAGAAAAGCAGGACAACAGCTGGCAGCTTACATTGTACAAACCATTTGAGGTATAGTAAGAAGGCAGTTGATGATTAGCCAAAAAAGAGTAGCACAATTACCCATTATTTGGAGAGTGACTCTGAGTTCCTGGCAAAGTGAAAGGGTGACACAGAGCTCACAGAGTTGGTGATTGAAAATGTTTTACAAGTGTGCTGTATAGGTGTCAGATTGTGTGCTGTGAAATAATACTTGGGGACAAGGGAAGTATTATATTCAGATGGCCCTGCATCTGGGTATTAGGTCCCCCAGTGATTGGTTGCTTGTTCATACCCTAGTTAGCTACTTGTAATTTCCATACCTGGGAATAAGGAGAAAAAACTTGCTTTTAGCCAGGCTACACCCCCTTGGCAATCCAGTCAATCTGCTGCTTCTTGACCTTCTAGATTTGAACGTTCCCTGGGCTGTGGTGGAGATATGGCTGTATATGTTGACATGCATATGCTACTGGGAAAAAAAACCCTCTTTAATATAAAATGGAGTGAAAATTAGGGTAGGTAACCAATATTAATCAAATAAAAAACATCTGGATAGTCTACTGAGGATGAAGCAGGATGGTGCTATCTTCTTTCTTGGAATGGAGAAGGGTATATTTCATAGATTTCATAGACATCAGGGCTGGAAGGGACCTCGGAAGATCATCGAGTCCAGCCCCCCGCCCAAAGGGCAGGAAGTCAGCTGGGGTCATAGGATCCCAGCAAGATAAGCATCCAGTTTCATCTTGAAGGTGTTCAATGAAGGCGCTTGAACCACCTCCGGTGGCAGACTGTTCCAGACCTTGGGGGATCGGACAGTAAAGAAATTCTTCCTTATGTCCAGCCTGAAACGATCTTGAAGTAGTTTGTAGCCATTCGACCTCGTCATCCCTTGGGGCGCTCTGGTGAACAAACGTTCCCCCAGATGCTGGTGGTCACCCCTGATAAACTTGTAGGTGGCCATCAGATCACCCCTGAGCCTGCGCTTTTTCAGGCTAAAGAGCCCCAGGGCTCTCAGCCTGTCATCGTAGGGTCTGCTTCCCTGACCTCTGATCATGCGCGTGGCTCTTCTCTGGACTCTCTCAAGCTTCTCCACATCCTTTTTGAATTGTGGAGCCCAAAACTGGACACAGTACTCCAGCTGCAGCCTCACTAAGGCCGAGTACAGGGGGAGAATGACATCCCGGGATTTGCTTGAGAAGCATCTATGGATGCAAGCCAGCGTTTTGGTCACTTTACTAGCCACAGCATCGCATTACAGGCTCATGTTCATCTTGTGGTCAATGATGACCCCCAAGTCTCTTTCTTCCATAGTGCTAGCCAACATAGCACTGCCGAGCCTATAAGGATGCTGCGGGTTTTTTTTCCCAAGGTGGAGAACCTTGCATTTATCGGCGTTGAACACCATCAGATTCTCGTCCGCCCACTTGCTGAGCCTGTCCAGGTCAGCCTGGATAACCTGCCTGTCTTCTGGTGTGGATGCTTTGCCCCAAAGGTTGGTGTCATCGGCGAACTTGGCCAGTTCTGATCGCTTCTGACTCCAGTGTCCACATCATTAATGAAGATGTTGAACAGTATGGGTCCAAGGACAGAGCCTTGGGGGACCCCACTGGTCACAGGACACCACGATGAGTGACTTCCATCGATTACTACCCTCTGGGTCCGACCCCGGAGCCAATTTTCCAGCCAGTGGATCGTGGAGGGCCCAAGGCGACAATTGGCCAGTTTCTCCAAGAGGCGATCATGGGACACCAGATCGAAGGCTTTTTTGAAGTCAAGATATATGACATCAATCTCTTCTCCCTTGTCCAGGTGATAGGTCACCTGGTCGTAGAAGGAAATGAGATTGGTCAAGCAAGACCTACCCGCAACAAACCCGTGCTGGCTATCCCTTAAGATGTTGACGTTGGCCAGTCCATTAAGGATGGCCTCTTTAATAAACTTTTCTAAGATCTTCCCCGGGATAGAAGTCAGGCTGATGGGCCTATAGTTAGCCGGATCCACTTTCCTCCCTTTCTTGAAGATAGGCACCACATTGGCCTTCTTCCAGTCTTCGGGCACTACACCAGAGCGCCAAGAGTTTTCAAAGATCCGTGCTAGAGGCTGGGCTATGATGCTCGCCAGCTCCTTGAGTACCCTGGGGTGAAGATTGTCAGGGCCAGCTGACTTGAAGGTATCCAGCTTCTCAAGATGTTCCTTCAGAAAGTCAGCATTAATGGAGGGCAGGGGATCACCCTCACCCGGACTTCCCGGCCCTGTAGCGGGCATGGGCGTCCCATGGGACTGATGAAAGACTGACGCAAAGTACCTATTTAATAGGTTGGCTTTTTCCTGGGCGTCAGTTGTCAGTTGCCCCATCTGGTTCAGCAGGGGTCCAATGTTGCCCCTGCTTTTCCTCCAGCTCCCCACATATCTGAAAAAGGACTTTTTATTGTCCTTGATGCTCAAAGCTAGCTGGAGTTCAGTTGCAGCCTTGGCTTTCCTGGTCTGCTCCCTACAGGACCGGACCAGTGCAGAATAATCCTCCTTGGAGGTGACTCCCATCCTCCATCCTTTTAGTCCATATTAGTCTGAAGTCAGGCAGAAGACAGCACATACATACCATACAGCTTATTCAGACAAGCTATGCTTCACTCTCTTTGGGAAACTGAGGAACCACCATTTCCATGTCCTATACAGAAAACAGGAACAGATCAACAGTATGCCATTTGATGAAGTGAGCTCTTGCTCACAAAAGCTTATGCATCTCTGATTCAGTTTGTCTATAAGGTGCATCTCTACCTGCCTTCTTCCTGGAAGGGAGATGTTATAGAAGACCAGGTTGGTCATTTGTGTCTCAGTCTCCCTTTTTTCAGGCTCAAAAAAGGTTAGTGAAGAACTTTTTGACATTGTTTTTCAGTGCTGGTTGGGATTAAGGCCCTGATCCAACAACCACAGAACTCTGTAAGGATCTTTCCTTAAATGCACAATCACCAATAGAAGGGCTAGTTTAATGATTTTTATTTTGCAGGTCTTAAATAGTACCAGAAATCCTAGAAGAAAGGCTGTTCTCATGAGATTTCTACCCTGGTTTTGCAAATCAAGGGAATATAGATAGCTTGTTTGGATAAACCTGGGATAAAAATCTGAACTTTGGAGTTTTTATCCAAGCTGAACTGATCCATTGAACCTTTGGAGGTTCACTCCCCATTAGTTAAAATGCATGAGTGACAGTGGAGCTTTTTCGCCTTGTTTTTGGAACTGTGGCCAAGAAACCAAGATTCAATGACTTTTGGTTTTCATGTGAAACATTTTAGAGTGTTCTCTTGCCAACTCCAGAAAAAAAGGTTTGTTTTGGGTATAATGTTTTTTTTATATCCATATGCATGCACTCGCCGCTGCCTTCACAGGTCATACAGTACATCCACATCTAAAAATGACACATGGTGGTACGCACCTCTGTGTTACATAAAATTCTGTGGGTGCCAGTGAAGTGGACACTGTTGTGTCTGCGTCTGCTGTGGCTTTATCTCCAACAGGCAGAAGTAAACAACATCCAAAATGAACTCTGCAAATACTAAGCCTCCATTTACTCTTCTTTAATCTTAAGCCAGTTGGACAGCCTGGGAGAACTGCAGGAATCCGTACAGTATGTAGGAGGGGAATCCCATACCATCATATTTTTTTTTCCATCAGAGTCACCATCTTACTTCAGCTTTTGTGTGCTCATAAATCACTTTGTTTTATGAATCATACTTAATTTCCTCCAACATAACTTGCCTGTGTTATAGGAGTAAACTGAAAGAATTCATTACAATGGCATACATGCATTTCATCTACCTCTTGGATGAGATGTAAAACTAAGCTTTAATCTTTGGTGATTGTTACCAAGATTGGATGACAAATTTTCATCTCTATTTCCAGCCACATGCATATATATGTGTATATACACATACATATGTATAGAATGTGTATGTATGTATTTGTTTACTTATTCGTATGGGCTTTGAGATCCTTTAGGAGGATGGCACTATGTACCTTTTCTAAGCTACTTATTAATGGCATGAACACAAGTGGTGATGATATTCTATCCATGAACAGCACCTAGAAAGAATTAGAAAAAAAGGGGTTGATCACTATTCACTGTAGTCCAAGACTTCTGGTTGTTTTATTAGGGGCTAGTCCAAAAATACTTATTCATCCAACTAATCTTATTTAAGCCAAAGGGACTACTCGCGTAAGTATGGACAATGCACGTGAGTAAGAGTTTTCAGGATTTAGCTCTCAGTCCATAATATAACTTCAGATTTGTGTCTATGAATTTGTATAACAGCATTCTTTGATTTAAGTGGGTGGCATTTTACATAAATACCAACAGTACAAATGCTTTTTTTATCCTTTCAATTGGGTCAGTTATGATGATCTGACTTTAAAGAAAAGCCAGAAGTTTCCGCTTTAAAATAATAATATTAGTAACTTTTTTCACAAATCACTTTTCATGTTACCAGGCTGTCTCTCAAGTAGATTGTCTTACATGGTCTAAACATATAACAGCTAATTTATAATATATAAAGAGTACAAAACAATATCCACAAGGACCTACATCTAGAAACTGCGCAACATTTGAAGGTATTGGCATTCAAGTTAAAGACTTAGAATAACATTAATAAATAATTGCTTTGTGCTATTAACCCTTTCTTGATGATTTATGAAGTAGTTTTTAAAATAGTTAACTTGACTAGTGGCTGCTGTAAGATTGCTGTAGCTTTTCTACTAACTGTACTGGATGTACATTTCCTTACACGGGTTGATGCCCTCTCAGTCTGCATATTAACAAGTTATTTAAAGTATCAAAAGTACATATATAAAACCATTAAGTGTCTGTCAGCTGTGTAAGGGCTTGTGTAATAAAATGTTTTAGCAGCGACAGTGTAAAGAACAAAATGGCTTGCAGCCATAGCTGCTAGTTAGCCAAAGAGGGATACGACAGTTCAGTACTTGGCCGGAAAAACTGCAGGGAGGTACTGCAGGAAGTTGTGTCGGTCGATGATTCATGAAGTGGCACTCATCTCTCTGAGTCAGTGGTGAATGACTGCCAGTATGGTCTTAAGGGCCACTGAACTGAAGAACAGTGCAGTGGATGAGATAAAAAACATAGATTCTGACCAGCAGTGGTTACTAACCATCCCATGCCACTTTACATAAGAGTAGGGGCAATAACCATGGGATCCTGGCTAAGTTCCAGCTCATGCATTTATATTTTGTGTATTTAAAATGCTCCTTCCATTTAGTACTTTTCTCTGTTCAAAACTGATGGGTATTGCTGCTGTGGACTGTTAAACAAATGTTTGTGTTTTGCAGCAGAGATGGTTGCATTACAGTGATGAATACAATTATTTTTCCCTGAATGTTCACTGCCTACTTCAACAGAGCATAGGGAGGTTTAGTTATTTAATAGCCTTCAGGTTCAAAGCTGCCTTACACAAGCAGATAAAGACTCTCTTGGTGGTCAATGCTCTCCATCTTCCTCGTCTTATGTTCTTTCCTCTTCCTCCTCATTGTGACTGTGGATGCATCTACATGTGTTCCTATGGTGACATTGTTATTGCGCCATGATTTAGTGCTTCCTTTTGAAACTACTAAATCATGGTGCAGTAACAGCCTGTACTGCACTGTATGCATGGTGCACAGTTATTTTTTAGCAGCTACTTTGCCGTAGCAGCATGCTATACCGGGGGGAGTGCATCGCTACAGCAAAGTAGCTGCTGGTCACGTGTAGACACTGCTGGTCACATGTAGCACATTGCTATGGTGATGTAGCATCACATGTAGATGCGTCCTGTGAGTATTAATCAGGAAAGTCTGCTATTTGTTCAACCAGCTGTTTTCGTATCTTCTTTTTCCTACCATGATTTTTTCCTTACCAACGGAATTGGAGCTGCTTCTCACTTACACTACTAGCTCTTACACAGCTCTTGCATCTATACTCAAGGCCATGTATAGACTAGTGTTTCTCAACCCATGGGTTGCAACCCAAAAGTGGGTTACAAGCCTATATGAAAGGGTCATGAACAAACTTTAAAAATGGATTCTGCTTTAAAAGAAAAAAATGTGGGAAACCGTGGCTTTTTCCTTGCAGGCTAGCAGAGTTCCAGCCTGTGAGGGGCTGTTTGGTGCCCCCCATGCCCCACACACACCCCACCCTGCCCCAAACACCCACCCTCTTCCCCACACACTGGAAGGCTGGGGTCTGGGGGTGGGGGGCAGCAGATTGTAAGTGAGGGGCACTGGGTTGGGACTGGACATTGATGTTTACAAATGAGTCCTGGAACAAAAAAGGTTGAGAACCACTGGGCTAGACTTCACATTTATTGGCCATGGCAGCAATACCCTCAAACACACCACAATACTCTCTCTGCATTTATTCCCCCAAAGGGGGATAGGAAATAGTGTAATCACATCCCCATGACACTAGACAGCCTAAATGTCCCTGTCATTCAGTAATGCTAATTAGCCCGCTTTGCACAAAACTGCTTCAAGTGTGGTGGCTCTGTGCACAGAGCAGGAGGGCATGTTTGAGGGCAGCACTGCCCAAGCACAACTTTCTGCTGGGGCCCTATGAATCAGGCCTTGTGGTCTATTAAACACTGTATAACTCTAAGTAAAATGCAAATACATAAATAACAATCTGAGGCTATGTAGCAGCTTCATTGTGTACACCCTAACCACTTTGCATTCACACATAGAAAAGAACTCAGATCCTCATACTTCAAATAATAAGACCCATGTCCATTTCGATGACTTTAATAATTTCAATAGCAGTATAGGCCTGATGATACATTTGGAAGTTTTCCCATTGTTTTCAGCAGAGGGAAGCAGTGCACAAATACACCAGTCTTGACAAGTTGATCAACTGTAGTGGAAAGAATTTAAAAAATATACATTCAGAATAACTTTTAAAGATTTTCAAGTGTTATCAAGATGGGAGTTTTCCAAAATTATGGATCCAGTTTGGACTACAAATATTATATGAATTATCCATGCTAATGAAAATAATTCACATTATATTCTTCATTAGAAAATTTGAGAGAAGGTTCTGAGAGAGGCAACTCATTTTTATATCACAGTCCATTTCCATTAGAATTGGATTTAGAGACATCATAAATTTCATATAGGCAAATTCACATAAACTCTCCCAAGTCCAGAATTATATTCAGTGGGAACTAGCATATTTTCTAGTATGTTCCAAGTAAAGAATTTCCAACATTATATGGAATTTGGCTTTGGTGATATTTGTGATAGATGTTTAAAGTAATAAGGGTTGGAAGGGAATTAAGGCATTCTTACCTTACAATATAGGAAACAAATTCTGTAGCCTGCTATGTGTAGTTTTGCTTCTATTTGTCTATTTTTTCAAACTCAGGTGAAGCATAAATACTGGATAAGAAAACTAGATGTTATGATTGCAAATTAGTTAGCATTGCAAGTTAAATTTGAATTTGTCCAACTGATGCTAAATACATTTGTTGATGGGTGTCTAATTGACCTGTCTTGACTATATATTTTTTTACTGCATTATATAAATCATGATGCAGTAAATAATGAAATTATAATTATCTGATTATCTGACAGCATCATAATCTTTCAACTACTTCAGGTATTGGAACATGATACAGAACATTGCACTGTATTATTATATGCAATACTTCCGTGCCAATCAGCCTTGACTTAAAGACCAGTTCTGAGAAGCTTAACTGAGCAAAGTAACAGGAACTTATTGTGCACAATCCCGTTCTACACTCTACATTGTCTGCCAGGATGCCAGGATCTATTTCAAGAGTCCTCTTCCTCCTCTACAAAACTTTGAATGGTATAAAGCACTGTTATCTCAATGAGTCTCTCTTCACAAGGTCTGTTAAACTTAGGCAAGACTCTTAGCTGATGGAAGCAGAGGAGTTCATGGGAAACCCTTTATCCCAGTTTAATATGTAGGCTTCTTTTTAAAAAATATTTTTATATTGGCCCTTTTCAGATTTATAATAATTAACAATGCAAAATTGTGTGAACTGAACACAATATGAGACAAATCCTGTCTCCAGAAGCTTGCTCGCTAAAGAGACTAGGCAGATGAAGATGTACCTAATCACAATAAAAAAATGGCTTAAAGGAAATGGGCAAGAAAATTTACCTTTGTGAGATATTGTGAGAACTCTAGAATTTGGCAGAGAACAATAATAGTTGTAGACATTTACCCTTTTTGTATTATTGTGTATTATGTATAACATTATACCCTTGAAAATTTCAATCCTATTATTGTATCTTTTCCTCATCCATGTGGGCACAAGTGACATGGCTCAGAGCAATCCTGGCCCAGGTCATGAGTGACTACAGGGCTCTGGGGGATGGGCTTAAGAGGTTAAGGGTGCAGGTAGTTTTCTCCTCTGTCCTCCTGGTTGCAGGCTGCAGGCCTAGGAGATGGATATATCAAAGAAGTGAACCAAAGGGTCCAGCAATGGTGCTACTGAGAGGGTTTCAGCTTCCTTGACCACAGCACAAACTTCAGAGACAGTGGTCTTCTGGAAAGGGATGGTATTTTCCTCATGGGGAAGGCTCTTTTCTTGGCCAGGATGCTGGACCTCTTTTAAACTGAGATCACTGGAGGATGGGGGGACAACGAGTGGAGCCAGCCCAGGGGCCAACAAACAAACAACCATTACAACAGGAGATGACAGGAAGGACATGACAGCATGAGCTGAGGGAATGGAGCTCCCTCAACACAACAGGAAACTGAGGACCTCTAGTGGAGGGCTCAAATGCCTATACACAAATGCCAGGAGCCCAGGGAACAAACAGAAGGAACTGGCCGTCCTGCTTTCCAGCAGGGACTATGATATCATAGGGATAATAGAGACCTGATGTGACTCTATCCATGATTGGACTGTAGCTATAGAGGGCTACACCCTGAATAGGAGGGATCACATAGGGGAAAAGGGTGGAGGTGTAGCTCTATATGTAAAGGAGCAGTACAACTCCCTGGAAGCCAAAACTGGTGCTAAGGAAGGGTGACTTGAGACCCTCTGGGACAAGATACAGGGGGAATGTGGCAAAAGGGACCTAACTGTAGGAATATATTACAGACCTCCAACTCAAGATGAGCTAGATCTGGAATTCTCCAGATAACTGGAAGAGGTTGCAAGAGCACAGGATATGGTTGTCATGGCTGACTTTAGCTACCCAGACATCTCCTGGGAAGAACACTCAGACAGATCTCACCAGTTGCATAGATTCCTGACTTTTATCAACAAGCTCTACCTGTCTCAGGAAGTATATGGCCCGACCAGAGGAAATGAGCTCCTAGATTTAGTTTTGGCCAAGGGGGTGACCTGGTGAGTGATCTGATGATAGAGGGTAATCTAGGCAACAACACTATCACTTTTACTATCCGTCGTAGGGTTGGAAAATCTGTCAGTAAGGTACAAATTCTTGACTTTAAAAAAGCTGACTTTAATAAGTTAAGCACTTTAGCCAGTAATGCCCTATGGGATCACGGATTGCAGGGAAATAGTGTGGATGAAGAGTAGTCGTTCCTCAAGGACATGATCCTTGGTGCACAGAAGTTGTCCAAACTGTATGCAAAAAAGGTGGCACAGGAGCCGGGAGGCCATCTTGGCTCAATAGGGAAATCACAGATCTTCTGAAAAAGAAAAGGGAGGCTTACTAACGATGGAAGCTAGGAATAGGCCCCAAGGAGAACTACATAATATTGGCCCACACCTGTAGGGGGCAGATTAGAAAAGCAAAAGTGATGACCAAATTCAGGTTAGCAATTGAAATCAAGGACAATAAGAAGTTCTTCTATAGGTATGTAGGTAACAGGAGGAAAACCAGTGGAAGCATGGGACCACTGCTCAATGCATCTGGACATCTGATCACTGACACCAAGGAGGAGACTGAACTGCTGAATGAGTACTTCGCATCTGTATTCCACCAGTCTAAGAGCGATAGTTTGCCAAATGCAAATATGATGCAGAATAGTCACAGTAGGGATGATCACCTACCAACAATCAATGTAGAGCTGCTGAAAGAACAGCTGGAGAGACTGGATATATCTATAAGTCAGCAGGGCCTGATGAACTCTATCTGAGAGTGCTGAACGAACTAGCTGAAGTCATCGCAGGACCACTGGCCAGCCTCTTTGAGAATTTATGGCACTCAGGAGAGGTGCCAGGAGACTGGAAGAGGGCCAATGTTGTGCCCATCTTCAAGAAGGGGAGGAGAGAGGAGCCAGGGAACTACAGGCCAATCAGCCTGACCTCAATCCCAGGAAAAATCCTGGAAAAATTTCATGAAGTCCATATGCAACAAGCTAGTAGAAGGCAAAATTCTGAATGACAGCCAGCACAGTTTTGTCGTGGGTTTGTCATGTCTGACTAACCTCATCTCCTTCTATGATCAGGTTACTCAACACCTGGATAAGGGAGATGAGGTTGACGTCATTTACTTAGACTTTAGGAAGGCCTTTGACTTGGTGTCCCATGAGGCTCTCAAGGTAAAACTAGGGGACTACGGGCTCAACAATTCAACAGTCAGATGGGTGGGAAACTGGCTGCAGGGTCAAACCCAGATAGTAGTAATAGACAGATTTGTGTCAACCTGGAGGAAGGTAGCCAGTGGTGCCCCCCAGGGTTCGGTCCTTGGACCAGTGCTTTCCAACATCTTCATCAGTTACCTGGATGTGGAGGTAAAAAGCACACTGGCAAAGTTCACCAGTGGCACTAAGCTATGGGGAAGTGTGGTCACACATCAGGGTAGGCTGACAATCCAGGCGGATCTAGACAGATTAGTTAGAAGGGTGGACCAGAATCAGATGCTGTTCAACATTGAGAAGTGTGAAGTGCTCCATCTGGGGAGGAAAAATCCACAACAAACAAACTTAAAGGCTTGGTGGTGCTATGCCAACTAGCATCACATCTGAAAGGGACCTGGAGGTCATAATTGACCATAAAATGAATATGAGCCACCAGTATGATGCTACAGTTAGCAAAGCAAACAATACACTGGCATGCATCAACCAATGCATCTCAAGCAAAACTAAGGAAGTCATTGTCCCTCTCTACTAAGCATTGGTGAGGCCACAGGTGGAGTACTCCATCCAGTTCTGGGTGCCACACTTCAAGAAGGATATGGAGAAGCTTGAGATAGTCTAGAGAAGAGCCACCCATATGATCAGAGGCCTGATGAGCAATCCATATGAGGAAAGGCTAACAGGTATGGGACTGTTCAGCCTAAAAAAAAAGAAGACTTCAGGGGGATTTGGTGACAGCTTACAAATATATCAGGGGTGAGCATTAGGGACTAGGCAAACAACTATTAACTAAAGCACCCCAGGGGAAAACCAGGAGCGATGGTCATAAACTCCTAGAAGAAGGTTTCAGACTGGATATAAGGAAAAACTTCATGACGGTTCATGCGAACAGACTCTGGAATACACTCCCAGTGGGGGTGGTGCAGGCACCTATGCTGGAGTTCTTCAAAAGGAGACTGGACACACACCTTGCTGGGGTTATTTGATCCCAGTAGTCTTTCCTGCTCAGAGCAGGGCGGGGCTGGACCCGATGATCTCACAAGGTCCCTTCCAGCCTTTATCTTCTTTTTACTTATTTTTATATTTGGCAATAGGGAGATGACTATTGTTTTCACCATTCCCTCTTCTTTTCTTAGAAACTGCCATGATTGTTTCCCAAATGGGTCAAGTGCTAACTACTAGTGTATTGAAATGTGGATAGTCATAGAGCGATGGTCATAAACTCCTAGAAGAAGATTTCAGACTGGATATAAGGAAAAACTTCATGACGGTTCGTGCTAACAGACTCTGGAATACACTCCCAGTGGGGGTGGTGCAGGCACCTATGCTGGAGTTCTTCAAAAGGAGACTGGACATACACCTTGCCTTTTAAATCCTTTTGTGATCTTTTCAGGAGCCTAAGCTTCAGAAGACACCAGACACTGTCACTGTAGAAATGTCCATATGTATTAGACATTGTATATATTGCATATTGTACTGTATTGTATATACTAGTAGTCAGCAATTGTTGGTATTTGAACTCCAGTGTACTACATGTTTCCTTCCTGTTACATTCGTTGCATGAAGAGTAAATGACATAACATAGTAATGAGAAATTACTGTTGCCATCTTCTCATAACTGTTAAAAGGCATGGATTTGCAGGGACATTTGGACTTAATATTTCAGAAAATTCTCTACAGCCCTCTAGTTTGGAATGCAGCAATTCTGAATCATATGTAATCTCAATTTTCTTCACCTAAGTAGCCTGACAATCAGATGAAGAAAGACAAGCAATTCCCTGTTGCACCTGGAAATGATCTCTCTTTCAAGTCCAACATTTGTAGAATGTCTACCTAAATTGGTAATTATGATTGTTAGTGTTGTCATGCTTTCTTAAGATCCTATTTTAATAGAGAACAATCATAAAACAATATTATACATGCCATTACCTATTATGGTGTAACTTTTAATTAGCCAATTGTCCTGTCACTGACCTGAAATGTAAGAAAACATTTGAGAACCTTTGACAAGCTGGGAATGCCATGTAAACACACATATATGGGTACTCAGCACCCACAGAAAGAATGCCAGATTTATATTTCTATAACATTGTGATTCAAGATTACTGAAATATGCATGATGGAACAAAGTAAGAATGCTTTCTTGAACTAAATAGCAATGTTTAACTATTTAAATACAACTTCCCTTTTTTGGGTAGAATGATAGAAAATCATAGAAAATTAGGGTTAGACGGGACCTCAGGAAGTCATCTAGTCCAACCCTGAATAGTGAGTCTTCAACAGAGATGTCCCTATTTTCTCTGTTTTAATTCTTCCCTCTTCTACAGTTTTAAAGCATTGTGTCATGTCATCCTCATTCCAGTCATAAGACTGGATAAGATTCCTTTCAGAACTCATTTGTCTGTCCGTGTATTCTTTAAATCTATAATCATGGCCGTATCTAATCAGCTCACAATTCTACTGTTGACCAATATGAGGTGTTTCCTTCTCTTAAAGGAGAGTTGTGTTTGTAACTCTTCTTGTGCCTAGAAGAAAACTGTACTCTTAAGTGCATGGACTTAATGACAAAATATTAAATAAGTTAGCAGCATAAGAAATACTAAATCATATGTGATCCAATTTGTACATTCATATATGATTTAAGTTATAGTTAACCATGGGGTTCTTCTTTAACTTAATGTCCTTTTGGAGTAATAACTCTTAGCTTGATTTTACAATGTGTTGTCTGAGAAGGACATGACTACTCTTATTAAAGGACCTGTTCATAGCCTCGTAGGATTTTTTTTTTGACTGCCATTTGCAAGAGGCAGTCTTGCATGCTTCCACAGCTGGGTTCCTATAGAGCCAAATTCTCATTCAGGAAGCAATGGAAAATGTCGCAGTATTGTTCCAAGGCACAGAATTTCCAGACTTTGTCAACACCATTGCAAAAGTGGAATCCAGTCCTTTGCTCATGGCTGTACTATGTATTCATGAGAGAGCCCACACTTGATGATGTAAGATTAGTGAAACTGAGCACATCCTGAGAGAAAAAAGAACACACGTAAAGCACTCTTAGTGACTGCCTGATGATAACATCGCAAGAGGAGACCATCCTTAATGAAAAACACAGAATTCAAGCATTATGTGTGCCTTTGCTAAGATCATAGGCATTTATAAACTTGGGGTCATGGGGCCTGTGTCCAGCTGGCATACCTTCTTCTGTACAGGCCTGAAGCATACCTAGGGATAAAGAATATATCTCTTGGGAAAGTTTCCACATAGAAATCAGGGGCAGTTCTCTGGCATAATACACAGCTTGTCCTTAGAGAGAAAAACAGCGTGCACACTCATAACTGTTCTGTCATTATACTACCAGTATTTCTACAAGTTCCTCCTCCATTCTTTATGCATTACCTCCTTACAGATTTGGGTTTCAAGCAGTATGTTTATTTTATTTTTGCTTCATTATTGTCTCTAGATGTCCCTTCCAATAAAGTGACTGAGTGAGAGAACCCAATGTAAGAAAATAATCACTCAAACAAAAGGAAGCTAGTACAGCTCTTCTACCTCAGCTAGAATTGATATTGCCTATATAGTAGAAAGTCCTTTTGGCAGTTGATTTAGAAAAAAATAGAAATAAAAAGTTGATGCCGTGCAGTGATTCTTTGAGGATTAACATCTTCTATCAAGCTTATAATCATGATATCAATGATGTTTGCCCAGTAAAAGCCATTATTGGGTCTTTTGGGTCTCATTCTATGTTACCGTGTTTTCCACATACTCTGTTCTCTTCTTCTGTGCTCCATCATAATACCGTCTTACCACTTTACTTGAAACCAAAGAACAATTTGTATAGCCTGCTTCTTGAGGCTGTAAGGTTCTTTTTACCTTTCCAATGTCCTTGTAAAATTGAGGTCCTTATCCTATACTTTTGAAGAATTCCAAGGAAGCAGAAAGAAGCCTGCATAAATCAGGGTAGATGCTTTAGAGATACTATCTTCATAAATACTAACTCTGTAGGCATCTCTAAATTATTATAGTACCCTCAGCTAGGGGCCTGTCCTCTATAAACATGTTAGAAACAGACAGGAGTGCTATTTGCCTCATCTGTACTTTGCTGATCGCTAAGGACCTTCGTTTGATTATCTCCAAAAGGTACTGAAGGAAAAATCTCCGGTAATAGGTATGCCACCTGTGGCAGAAGTAGGGGTCATTCTGTACTCAAAAAAACCACACCATTGGAGAAACTACACTCTAGGAATGCTTACACAAGTTACAGTTTTTTGCACAGTTGGGCCCTTGAAAGCACTCTACAGCTGTGACATGGCGCACATGCATAGCTGCAGAGCACCTTTAAAAAGGCTGATCATGCCAAAAATTAACACTTGTCAAATCAGCTATTAGTTGAAGGCAGTATAAGACAGTGTGCCTTAGGGAACTTGTGTTCCCTTGAAGGTTAATTTTTAGTGCTTTTGTGGGGCTGGGCTGGTGCTTGTGCCAGCAA
>NW_005842031.1:1580128-1582843 GCF_000455745.1 Alligator sinensis | reverse complement strand
CCCCCCCCCTTCGCCCCCCCCCCCCCCCCCCCAGCTACCACAGCTGGGGCTCTGGTGGTAGCTGGGCTGGGCCCATGAGATGAGGAGGCTCCATTCCAACCCACCGCCCCCCAGATCTAGCCATTGCAAAGCTGAGCCAGCAGCTGCTCCTGACACTGTCAAGGGGCTGGGGGTGGTGGGGGTGGTGAGGGATTCTCTCCTCATTTCATGGGCCTGGCCTGGGTCCCCCAATTACAGCTCTGGCCAGGCAAAGCTCAGCTGGTATCTGCGTGCTGCTCCCTCCCCTCTCCCTGTCTCTCCCCTGCTGACAGTCATGGAGCTGGGGGGTAGGGTAGGCCTGGGGAGAGAGGTAGTTCTGCAGCTCCTTGGAGACTGCTGGAGCAGCCCCACCTGTTGGCTAGGGCCAGTGCAGGCAGGCTCCAACCCCCACAACCCAACAGGTGAACATCTATTGGGTTGGAGGGGGAGGGGAAGCGGGTCCTAACTCATGGCGCTTTGTATAAACTCATAGCAGGTACAATTCATAACAATAATGTTGACTAAGAGACATTGGCACAAACCCTGGTAGGTTTTTTTTATACATCCCCCTGCCTCAGGATCAGAACAAAGATCTAATCCATTGTACTTGATACTGGATGCCCCTGCTTATCATTTCACACTCTCAGGTTGTTGCCATGAACAACAGAGAATTAATTATGTCAGATTTTAAGGAAGACAAGCTTTTCATTGTTTGTCATCCTGTTAGGCATTCAAGTGTATACAATGCATGCTTTGGAATGTTTTTCTGAAATGCATGGCAGTATCTGGAGAACTGAAGCCTAAGGCCTCTATTGTCCAACAATGTGCAATGAAAAACTATACTGTTTTTTTGTTTTGCTTCTTGTTTCTTCTCAACTGCTGCAAGAACATCTGTTGCAAGATGCCAACTATCTTGCTTGTACAAATAACCTTCCATTTTCCAGACTTTTAAAAGAATCTGATCTCTCTTTGCTGGAGGTCCATAAATCCAGGGACCTTCTGATACTATAATATGCTAAAGTGTGCTAGCTGCTTTGCAAACACAGATGATGCCAGTGACTTTGTACTTATGACCTTGTACTAGACAGCATATCCTGCAACAAAAGAGTGATACATATGGAAGGGGAAATGGAAAGAAACATTCAAGTACAGTAGTAAAGATTATGATAGGCCCCTATCTTACTCTTTGTAAATCTAGTTGTTAAAGAGACTTTGCCAAGTTCTCTTCCTGTCAGGAAATAGTCATCAAACCACTGATGCATCCGTGTGATCGTTTTTATGGGAGTGAAAGATATTAGAAGAAGCCTTGAAATCTTGTAAGCAGTAACACTGATGTCCAAACGTTCTGAAAACTAAACAAGACCCTCACATTTTTACTGAATAGTAATTGGGTCTTAGATTTTTCTTTGAAAAAAATGGATTTTTTTGACCAAACTAGATTGTTTTTAACTAAAACAAAGTTCTACATAAAATCTTGATTAGTGAAAGACATTTCTTATAAACTAAGAAGCAACTGGAGCACACAGCTGAGACCAGAACCTCACTGTATTATGCACAGGTTGACAGTCACTACCACAGAAAAGTTTTACAATTAAAATGAATGATATGGACAAAGGGTTAAAAGAAAACGAAAGGCAAAATAGTTGCCTAGTGGCATACAAAGTAGGTCAGAATCAGAGCCGGGAAATGAGCTCTGCCTTCTTTGTATCTGTCCAGCCAGTCATGGTCCACTAATGGTACAGACATGGGTTTCTAGGCACTTCAGCATTACAAATAAGAAATAAGAATGTTTCCTGGGTCCTAGTCCCATGCCCTGCCAGATCATCCCTGCTGCCTCCAGAATCTTGAGCTCTATGACTCTCTCTTGATTTTCTAATACAGGGGCTGGACTTAAAAAAATTACCTGATATGTGTGATTTTACTATTTCTGTAGACATTCTGCAGTCTAAATATAGGAGAGAGAACTCAGGTGAATGAAAACTTTCAGAAAGAGAGATACTTTTAATGTGCAGCTGCTATAGTGGGTGTGCAATGAACATGCATTTCTTAAGTACTACTATTTTTACGTTGCATAGCAGCACCCAAAGAAGTGCTGAGAGTCAGTGTTAGTTAAGATTAATTATCATATGAGTAGGTCTATGTGTTCAGTTTGAAAGCCAAGTTATCTGGCCATAGTAAGTAAAAAAAAAAATGATTCGAGCAGGTTGATGCTACCAATTATCAGTATCTCCACTGTTTCTGGAGCTTGAATCTCACAGTCACTATACAGATGTATCACTGCGTATAAACTGTACCTACTGGGAAACTATATTAGAGAGACAGTTTGAGTTAAAAGGTGTAAAACATGCAGCACAGAATACACATACTTCAAACACTCCCTTCAAACTTGCGCCTAAAATGCACTTTAAATACTAGTTACTTCCCTCTCCTTTTATATCATTAGCCAACACAAAACTCTCTAGAAAGGCAATAGCCTGTGATGTCTGTGATTTCAGGGTTAAAGCTTTATTGTGCTAATATTTATTCTTGTCAACTTTAAGAGTAAATGCAGCTTCTTGAAAATCATTTAAGTAAAATGTGGTAAAACATGGGAATGTCTTACAGTAGAAATGTGAGAGTTGCTCATATACAAATCAAAACGTATCATAAAACAGCCACTGAAACATTTTTCCAATTGTCTGTAAAAGGAGAACTCTA